>NW_028261383.1:95668494-95900994 GCF_051295495.1 Thamnophis sirtalis
TAAAGGGTACATAATTGATAAAAGGCACTAAGAACTCAAGAAGCACTAGGATGGATACATGATCTTCATCCTGCTTCTACCAAAAGCACAACTAAAATGTCATTTCACTGTTATATAAATTGGCTTAAACCTCACTGAAACACAATCAGTCTGATGTAGGGTCTCCTGCTCAAACTGGGGATTAGATCTCCTGCTCAAGCAGAGGATTGAACTAGAAGAACTCCAAGATCCTTTTCAAATGTGTTATTCTATATTATAGGATCCAGATGATCCATTTCCTCCAGGATCATCTGGAGCTGTTGTCTGCCCATCTTCTCAACAACCTTTGTTCAAAAGAGAAAGTTGACTGGACAAAAATGGTCCAGAATCTAACATCATCAGTCCATCCATGACTAATCTCTTCTTCAGGACCAAAAGAATCACTCTCTCAAATATACTGTTTTATTTGAGTTTTATTATTATATAAAGTTTACAATAGCATATAAATTTTAGACATCTATACTTATTTGTAGTTTAGACTTATGTCTAAATGTATAGATATACTATGCTAAACTTACTTAACGCTGTTAACAATAAGCACTCCAGATATAAAACTACTGGATTAATTTTGTTTTGTCTGTTTTACATATTTTGCTGGACCAAATTAAAAAAAACAATGTACTATATATATACAGATGTACAGATCATCCTGTGATTAAGAAATGACTGGCTTAAGAAAAGACCACTAGGACATACATAGGTGGAATAAAAGTATGTAAGATTTGAAACTATTGCTTCTTATATATGGATACAGTGTTATAGTTGGTAACTGCAGATTTTCTGTTTCAGTTATGGTGCTGTTTTTAAATATGGGCAATAAAACTAGATTATTGAATAGCTTTGTCTTTAATCTCTCCCTGCTAGCCTTCCAGTTCAAGCAAAAGCTGTTTTCACTTTGATGTGTTCTTTGCCAATTATAAGGCTGTCACCATTAGTTTAGTTGTCTTTAGATTTAATTTTAATCTCATTTTTTTCATTTTGCTCCTTAATATTTTTTACTAGAGCTTGCATATTCTTTGCAGTTTTGGCTGCAAAGCATAGCATCATTAGCATGGTGCACGTTACTTATATTTCTTCATTCAGTTGCCAAATTACATTCATCTCGTTCCAATCAGCTACCCTTAATATATACATATCCAGCCTACAGATTGAATGAATCAGAGGTGAATATGCAGCCTTGTCCCTGGAGCCAGTCTGTTTCATTATATTCTGTTCATACTGTGGCTTCTTGACTTTTGTATAAGTTTCTCATGAGAAATTTTATGGAATCTCTAATTTTATGATGTGGTCAGCTTGGTGCAGTCAACAAAATTAATCAGTGAAGGCCATAGTGACTTTTTTAGTATTGTTGGTTTTTTTTTGCATCAACTATAATGTGTTCTGTTCCTTGGACTTTTCTAAAGCCAAAGAACAATCTGCATCTTACTGTCCATGTAGAGCTCTACTTTTCATTGGAAAGTCTTAAAAAGCATTATTTTGCTTAAATACTGTATGTGATTCAAAGCCATACCTCTTCCAAAATGGAAACATTGAACTAACTTTATTATAAAGTGAAATGCAGTAGGTTAGATCTCTATTCAGTCCCTATGAGAAGAGGGATTAAGCCAGGCTATATTATGGACTCGTGATGGCAAACCTATGGCCCGTGTGCCCAAAGCGGCACGCAAAGCCATGCACAGCCTTGCCTGTTTGTCTTCCGGTTTTCTGCCACGCATGCACGTGGGACAATCAGCTGTTCTTCATGTGTGTGGCAATGCCAAAAACCAGTGTGCGCATATGCGCAGGCCAACTAATTGTTGGGCGTGCATGAGTGCTAGAACCCAGAAGTTCGGATTTTCCAGAGTGCAGCCTTGATGAGTGTGCACACGTGTGATGTTTCCATGTGACCCTTTTGCCACTCGGTCCCGAAAAGTTTTTCCGTCACTGTTATACAGTAGATGTACTGCTATTTAGTGTTTATATCAATTCCATTGTCCATCTTCTAGCTAAAATACAATTTCATTGCTGGCAGGCCCATAATGATGCTGTTATAAACAGATGATGTGTTTATCCTGTCATTGTCATCAATAGGGCTAAAGAAATCATTTCAAGGTTTATCTCGTTTTGGAGGCAACAGGAGCTCCTGTCAATTGATAAAATGTTTGTATTCTTCAAAAGACCCTAGAAACGGATCTGACTCATTAAATGGATTTAATATTGAAGAGATGACAGATTATATATTTAAGAGTTCCTACTCATTTGGAAATTTAAAACCATACTTTTTATAAGTGGCCCAGAAAGCTCAAAGAAAAATTGTAGCTATTTTCTCTTCCATCTACTGAAAGCAAGTTCAGTATATTCCAACTTGTATCAAGCCTTTTGGGGATAAACCCCTAGCATTACTGCATGTAGTTGAATCAGATTTAGGAGAAAAAATCCCCCTTCTACTTGAGATTATTAAAACCAGCTTTTCCACAGAAGAGGTCAGGATATTTAATTTAAAGTTACAATTTCTCACCGCTGCCCCTTTTAATTCAATTCCATGAATTCTATAAACTGAAGATAGAGCAGAAAATTCTGCAGAGCAATCTTGGTGTCAATTGGTTTTAACCAAGCTGAAGTGGGAAGATGAAAGTTGAATCTGTGGAAGGGATTTGGTTGCACAATTCTTCAGACCACACAGTATCTCTACACAATCACTCTTGTACATTTTGTATCCTCACTTCAGCAATTATTAAGGAAAAAAGAAATGCCACTAGTGAAAGGCTTTGACTGTATGGAGAAACTGCAGCATAGCAATAGCAATAGCAATAGCAGTAGACTTATATACCGCTTCATAGGCCTTTCAGGCCTCTCTAAGCGGTTTACAGAGAGTCAGCATATTGCCCCCAACAATCTGGGTCCTCATTTTACCCACCTCGGAAGGATGGAAGGCTGAGTCAACCCTGAGCCGGTGAGATTTGAACCGCTGACCTGCTGATCTAGCAGTAGCCTGCAGTGCTGCATTTAACCACTGCGCCACCTTGGCTCTTATAGCATAATCGGTACGCTATATCATTTTGTATGTTCACTTCTATAAGAACATTTGCAGCAATATGATTGCCTTTCTAATTAAAAAAAACATGTCTACCATTATTTTTGCTTGACCTATAGGTTTTGGCAGGATGGATACAGTTTATGTCCCATTGATTAGTTAATATCATTCGATGAGTTCTATGAAACCAACATTCTCTATTGAGAATCTACCTGTCCTGTCCCATCAGTGGTGGGTTTCAAAAATTGTTGGAACCTACTCTGTGGGTGTGGCCTCCTTTGTGGGAGTGGCTTGCCACCCATGTGACCGTATATGAATTATGAATTAGTACTTAGGTCGGTCCAAGTAGGTATTCAGAAACTCTGGCATTGAAGCATGCAAGTCTTAAAGCTGTCAAGTTACAAGATCCTTGCCAGTGGTGTGTGATGTTCCACGGGAACTATATTACAACAGTGGTGGGTTTCAAAAAAATTTGGAACCTCTTCTGTAGGTGTGGCCTGATTTCCGGGTCCACTGGTAGAACCTCTTCTAACCGGTTCAGTAGATTTGACGAACCGGTTCTACTGAATAAGTGCGAACTGGTAGGAGCCCACCTCTGGGTCCCATCCCCCCACAAGCCTTTAGATATTCTGAAGGGGAAAAACCCCTGCTGTTTTCCCCAAACTCCATGATAAGTTGGTGCTTGCACACTTGATGTCTTTTGGTTATGATATGAATTTCCTCCATTACATGTTGTTCTTTTGGAATTATTTTCTTATTTTTAGGCATTGTACTGATTTTAACTGTATGCCAATCATTGTTTTTCAGTTGGATCAGCTTTATAAAATTAAATAAATAATTGTTCCTAATTACTTTTAATTAAACTATCTACTGGCACATAAAAAAAAATCATAGCAAGTAGCAATTACAGTTTACATGATACAGTACTTTTGTAAGTACAAGCAAAAGTATGGGAAGGTAGTAATCAATTGCCTTCATTTTATTGTGCATATTGATTTTATGACATTTTGTAGTGTATCTTTTACCCATATTTCTTATCCTAAAATATATCCTACAATAATATTAACATAACATAACATAATATAATCAGTGGTGGGATTCAAATAACTTAACAACCGGTTCTCTGCCCTAATGATTTCTTCCAACAACCAGTTCACTAAATTGCTCAGAAATTTAACTGGTTCCCCCAAAGTGGTGCGAGCTGGCTGAATCCCACCACAGAATATAAAACTAGACTAGACTAGATTACAATTAATACAATATAATATAATATAATATAATATAATATAATATAATATAATATAATATAATATAATATAATATAATACAATACAATACAATACAATACAATACAATACAATACAATACAATACAATACAATACAATACAATACAATACAATACAATACAATACAATACAATACTATACTATACTATACTATACTATACTATACTATACTATACTATACTATAATATAATATAATATAATATAATATAATATTAGAAGGATGTATCTACACCTGATTTGCAGTAAAGAATTGTCAATATCTGAATTAAAGTTCTTTTGACAAGGGGTAAGGGAAAGGACTTTAAAACAAGTCAGTCACATTTTTGGTCAGTTGTTTTGTAATTTAATCCATCTCTGCATGGTTTCCTTTTTCTTTTGTTAATTGTAGTTGGATCTCATTTTTAGGTTAATGCTTTTACAAACACACAAACACAAACACACACACAAACACACACCCTTTATTATTTATATAAGTAGTGTAAGGCAGTCAACACACACCATATTCCTTCCTTCTATTTTTCCCATAACAACTCTGTGAGGTGATTTGGACGAAGAAACAGAGTGACTAGCCCAACGTCACTGACCTGGCTTTCATGCCTAAAACAGGACTAGAACTCAATCTCCTGATCTGTAGTCTGGTGCCTTAATGAATAGACCAAACTGGGTCTGTGTTATGAATTATTTTTTAAAAAATAAAGAAGTATTTATTTATAAAGAACTGTGATAATATCAAAGAAGATAATATAAGCTCTTTTAATGTCTTTTGATAGTTTGAATGGATGTAAAAAGATCTTACTTCATCTATATGCAAGCTCCATGAAGGTTTTTTTTAAAAATGAAACTACATGTTTAAAGATTTCACAAAGTGATATAAGAAAGCCAATTAAATTTTGATGAAGTAATATTTTTGGTATAACTATAAACTTCATTATACTTTTTCTTTGTATTATTTTAATTATTTCCATGTGTATTTTTTTCTCTTGCTTTGTTTTTCAACTAAATAGCAATACAAAAATGGTTTTAGCATACAAAGGTCCTTCTCTAGGTTTTGCTAATTATTTTCTAAAATAATTTCAGACAAAGACCATGCCTGGCTGAGATGTATATTTATCAGCTCAGCAAACCATTTCACTTTCTTCCTCCTTTGCAAACCATGTTTCCTATCAAATGAGCTCCGATGCTCTTAAAATTTCAACCATTAACTTGGCAATTATTGGTAATTACTGTAAATAGAAACATTTGACCATAAATGTATTTATAATCTGACAAAATCTTTCATGTCACTCTTCAAATATATGTTTATCCAATGCTAAAAGCCAATGTTAGTGAGAAAGATATTAAGGCGAGATATAACATAGGACAGTGGTGTATAACTCGGATGAAATGTCTACTTCTGTGGAGGAGATATAACCCATTCTATTAAACAAAAGTCTCATGCAGGCTCATCCATGATAATTCCAAGGAAGGGCAGTGGGAAAATGCATCATGAATGTACCCATAGCTTTTGTTCAGTCTAATAATGTCCACTTTTCCTCTTCTAATAGGAGTAGTCTCCATTAGCAACATTCTGAATATTGTATAAACACAATAATATGAGGTATCTCTGGTCAATGTCAACTTCGTCAAACTTTTATACATTTGGAAAGGACTTTGGATGTCTTCTCATCTAACTCCCTGCTCAGACAATGGCTGTCCAATCTCCTCTTAAAAACCTCCAGTGTTGGAGCAGCTACAATGTCTGGAGGCAAGCTATTCCACTGATTAATCATTCTGTCAGAAAATTTCTCCTTAGTTCTAGGTTGGTTTTCTCATTGGTTAGTTTTCATCCATTGTTTCTTCTTTTGATTTCAAGTGCTTTGGAGAGTGGGCTGACTCCTTTGTGGCAGCCCCTCAGATGTTGGAACACTTCTATCATGTCAACCTAGTCCTTCTTTTCATTAAACTAGACATACCCAAGGAACCTTTCTTCATATGTTTTAGTTTCCAGTCCCCTGATCATCTTTGTTGCTCTTCTTTGCAGAGTTTCAACATCTTTTTTATATCATGGCAATGAGAGGTGGGATTCACTTACCTTCCCTACTGGTTCGCAAATATGAGAGCATTTGTGCTTGCTTCGTGTGCGTCTCATCTGCGCATGTGCAGTGCTCATGCATTATGTTGGGGCGGCTAGGCAGAGCCTCCCGCAGCCACCACTACCAGTTCACCCGAACCAGAGAGAACCAGCTGAATACCACCTCTGATGGCAACCAAAACTGGATGCAATATTATAGGTGCAGTTGTACCAAGGCATATAAAGTGGTACTAACACTTCACATGATCTTGATTCTAGCCTCTGTTAATGCAGCCTAGGACTGTCTTGGTTATTTTGGTGGCTGCAGACATTGCTTTCTCATATTTAAGTGATTGTCCACCAGGGCTTCAAGATCCTTTTCATAGTTACAACTATTAAGTCAGGTACCACCTAGTCTACACCTGTACATTTGATTCTATCTTTCTTTGATCTACATTTATCCCCCAATCTTCTCAGTGTCACTTGCACTGAAAATCACTGTCCCAGCTTATGCTGTTATGAGAATGAAATAATCAACAGATATAATGCAAAATCTAAACAAGGTTTTACACTACAAGTATTATTTATTTCCATTTTCAAAACCTAAAATAGCTTTTCCACAGTCTCTAGTCCTTTCTCCGCTATGGAAGATCCTAGGCAGGGGGCATTATTCTCTCTCTATCAAATCTATCTTGCAGGTATGTTTCTGAAGAGAAAATATAGGTGCTTACTAACCTGAGCTCCTGTATAAAAGAATACCACAACTACTACAGTCGTGCCAGGACTACAATTATTTATTTATTTATTTATTTATTTATTTATTTATTTATTTATTATTTATTTATTTTGTCAAACGTATGAGATAACAGGTATAAGTATAAACATGGACATGAGCACATGAAATGAGTACAAATAAATGGGGAGAGTAGGACAGAGATGGCAGGCATGCTGGTGTGCTTATGCACCTCCCTTACAGATCTCTTAGGAATGGTGTGAGGTTCACGCTACACAATTGAAGGTTAAAGCTATGGGGGTAAGAGGAAGTAACAATGGAGTCAGGTAGAGCATTCCAGGCATTGACCACTTTATTGCTGAAGTCATATTTTCTACAGTCGAGTTTGGAGCGGTTTACCTTGAGTTTGATTCTATTGTTTGACTGTGTGTTATTGAGGTTGACGCTGAAGTAGTCGTTGACAGATAGGACATTGTAGCAGACAATTTTGTGTAGTATGCTTAGGTTAGACCGTAAGCGACATAGTTCAAGGTTGTCCAAGCCCCAAATTTCAGGGCTAGTGACATAAGGGATTCTATTGTGAGCAGAGGAGTGGAGTACTGTTCTTGTAAAATACCTCTGCACCTGCTTGATTGTATTAATGTCCAATATATAGTGTGGATTCCAGGCAGAAGTGATGTATTTGAGGATTGGTCTGGGAAAGCTTTTGTATGCCCTAGTTAGCAATACAGTGTTACTGGAGAAAAAGCTTCACAAAATTAGGTTAACAACTCTTAATGCCTTTTTGGCAATACTGTTACAGTGAGCACTGGGGCTTAGATCATTTGAGATGAGTACTCCTAGGTCCTTGACAGAGGGAAGGTCATCTATAAGGAACTTTGAGTTGTGCTTGTGGGTTGAAAGGATTAGTCAGTAACATCACTGTTGCCCAGGAGATGCCCATTTGGGAGTGCCTTTTATACTCTCATTAAGCTATACACCAAAGTGGTACCCATCTATCTACTCAGAGTCACCCACTTTCAAATCGCTGGGTTGGCAAGAGTTGAAGCAAGTGACAGGAGATCATCCCATCCCATGGCAGCAACTGGGTCTCAGTACAATACTGAATATAAAAAAATGAAAAGTCCCAATTCACTTCAGTTCTCATGCAGATTGGGAATTAATCTCTTTTCTGCACTAGGAAGCAGAAATAATCCCAAACCTTTCTGATGTGCTTCATCTGAAAAGCCGGCCTCTTCAAAGCCTCTGATTAGGAGAAGAACTCTGCCATTTCTAAATTGCAAAGTGTCCAAATTGTTCTCCTCAGCAAAAGTGGTTTGTACGCAGATGAAGCAGATACAGGAGCATCACTGCTCTCAAAGCAAGGCAAATTGATCTCACTGGCACCAATTGTGATCCACTTATTTCATGGCCTGAAGTAGCACCTCACCATGAAGACCTCCTTTGCTTTGTAAGGTAGGTATAATTTGGTAGGGGGAAGCAGTAAGAAGCACTTAAATCTCCAGTTAAAGCCCATTGGCCCGTTTCCCCCCAAAATGATCCTAAAATAAAGCATTGAGCTACTATTTGCTGAAGGTTCACCAATTGGTAAAATCAAATACCCGATCCATTCTTGAAGTAAATATCTCAAAGTGTAAAAAAGTGAGTGCCCCAAATAGAAAAGACTGTTCTTGAAAAACAAATATCTGCAAGAAATCATGAAAGGAAATGTGATATGGAAAAAATATCTGACAGCCATCCAGATATAGTTTTGTTTCTTAAATTGTCTGTGGATTGCGGAGGTTTAAAGGATTACAGAATACAAAAGCGAGCTGAGATCAATCTGGAACACCAGTTTTTAAACCAACAAAGCTTGAAAGCGTTTCAGGATCATTTCAGCAATATTTTTTTCCAAAGGTATTTGTAAAGTGTGAAAACAACTCGCCAGAGGATACAAGCTTTTATTTCAGAGAAGAAAAAGTGAACTAAACCAAAGAAAGAAGCAGTTTGCCATCTGACACTATATGAATATGTCATTAAAGGGAGTGTGATTGTCTGAAAAATAAGGATTCTGTCTAAGCCATAAGCAATTTTACTGTAAGACATAGTATGTAATGCTAGAAAGGACAGACTTTGCTTAGGCTTATGAATGGATAAAAACCTGAAGAGTTCTTTCTTGGGATTCTTTAACTAGAACCTTAATGTTTATAAGTATCTTAAAAGCAGCAGCTTGGCAGCTTGGGGGAGAGAAAGGAACCAGGCCATGCAAACAATGGGCCAACATGCACGTTTAACTGGCTGGCACGCATGTGTATATATGCCAGACTGTCGCTCATGTGAGTCGAACTGTGACATGTTTGTGCGCCAGCCTGCTGCTCACATGAGTTGAGCTGTGTGTATTTATAACCAACCCACTGGTCACTCAAGTTGAACTGGGCGTGTGCAGGTGTGTACACCGGCCCATCAGTCATGCGAGTTGAGCTGCGCATGCAAATGTACACCATCCCATTACTCATTCATAACTCCTCAGCCCAGGAATTGGGAAGCCCTGTCTTAAAGGACACTTGCACATGTACAAACTTTCGGAATTGGAACATCGTAAAACCTGATGAATGTTGGATATTTCCTACCTATAATATTTAATCGAGAATATTCCACGTGCAATCTCAAAGTTGTAGATTTGAACTGATACCCTTATAACAAAAAAAAATCTTGTCCTTGCAAAACTACTATAATAAGGAAGCTGGGATACTGGACTACAAATAGGGAAAAAAGTAAGTTCTATGGGTTCACTTAATAATACCCCTCCCTCCCTCCCTCCCTCCCTCCCTCCCTCCCTCTCTCTCTCTCTCTCTCTCTCTCATAATAAAGTTAAAAATATAGAAAAAGCCATTTTGAAAATGATAAAATGTGGACTACTATATCATGGATAGATAGATAGGTAGGTAGGTAGGTAGGTAGGTAGGTAGGTAGGTAGGTAGGTAGGTAGGTAGACAGACAGACAGACAGACAGACAGACATAGATATAGATATATGATGTATACACACACACAAACACACACACACATATGCATAGACAGAAACATGCATACATATATTTGTCCCACTTACCCATTGATAAACATATACAGGTATGTCCTTGACTTACAACACTTCATTTTGTCACTGAAGTTACAATGGCACTGAAAAAAGTGACTTCTGACTGGTTGTCACACTTATGACCATTGCATCATCCCCATGGTCACATGATCAAAATTTGGATGCTTGTCAACTGGCATTTATGACCTTCTGATAAGCAAAGTCAATGGGAAAGCCAGATTTATTTAACCATGTTACTATCTATTACTAATAACTTCAATGATTCACTTAACAACTATGGCAACAAAGGTCGTAAAATAGGGCAAAACTCACTTAACAATGGTCTCACTTAGCAACCAAAATGTTAAGCTAAATTGTCATAAGTTGAGGACTACCTATTAGGGGACTATTATATGTTTAGAATAATTTTGTGGTTCTCTATGGTTTGCTTTTTATGTATATATATGATAAGAATATGAAGGAATTTGCTATGATTTTTTGGGGGGGAAAATAAGATTATGCAATAACTTTAATAACTTGGGGATCTAAGAGGACAATTGAGTTACTTACTATTTTTTGACTCATGCTTTAAAAACAGATAAGCCCTGAAGACCTCATATAGCTTTACATATCATGATGACTGAACAGATCAAGTGTCACAAATGTATGTTCAGCATCCAATTTTCTCAGTCCCTTGGTAGTGATGCCTCTGATGTAACTACATGAAAAGTTAAATTAGTTCATTTAAATTTTGCCAAACAACTAGAATAAATGTTCAAGAAAGTATCTGGCAGATCCAAATAGCAACCCATGTTAACCTTGTAGGGAGGAAGTTTCTGG
Organism: Thamnophis sirtalis; assembly: GCF_051295495.1. Classification (NCBI taxonomy): domain Eukaryota; kingdom Metazoa; phylum Chordata; class Lepidosauria; order Squamata; family Natricidae; genus Thamnophis; species Thamnophis sirtalis. The sequence goes on from NW_028261383.1 coordinate 95,679,515, forward strand.
AACAGTGGAAGGACTGTACATTTAATCTGAAGATTTAGGGGAAAGATTTAACCAAAGATTTACAGGAAAGCAAGGGAGAGTTACCTTCCAATATTGGACGGCCTGTCATACGAAGGAATGAACAGACTTGTTTGTTTGCTTATCAAATTTGGAAAGCTCCCTATTTATCTGGGCGGTGAATATACCATTAGAAACATCAGCCATAAAACAAAGCAAAACCCAGGTCAAGGCCCTCTTATTAAAAACATGAAACATCTTCATATATCCCAAACTAATACCTGGAGGAAATACCAAGTTTCTATGGCTTCTTGAAAGGCCACTAAGATTGAGGTTCTCCATATTGGGGGGGGAGGGGATGTTCAGTAGGGCAAGCAACATAACAAATTAAGCATACTTCCTAAGGCCCAAAAGGTGATATTGTCCCATCCAGAGGACCTAGAGTAGTGATGGCGAACCTTTTTCGCCTCAGGTGCCAAAAGCACTCGCGCTCATGCTATTGTGCATGCTCGCGTGTCCACCCCATAATTTAATGTCCCCCCATGCTGTGTCCCCTACACATGCATGTGTGACCCCCCCCTGCTGCCCCACACATGCATGAATGGCTTTCTTGGAGCCTGGGAAGGGGGAAAACAGCCTCCCCCACCCTCTGGAGGCTGGAAATTTCCTGTTTTCCAGCTTCCAGTTAGCCCAGTAGGTCCTTTTTTACCCTCCCCAGGCTGCAGAAGCTTTCTAGGAAAGTCCATTTACAAACTTCCCATTTGCACATTGCGTGGTTTTTCACTGAGGATGAAAAATGGCCAAAAATCAAAGCCAAAAATCAGCTGGCCAGCACATGCTGGAACTGACAGGCAACGCCTGGTGTGCCCACAGAAATGGCTCCATGTGCCATCTGTGGCACATGTGCCAAAGGTTCACCATCACGGACCTAGAGCTTGTTCACTCTGCCAGATTAGATGATACAGGTTGAAGCCATTAGGTTGAGGTGTTCCCATAAATAAAACTGGGCCCATAAATGTACATCTTTAAGGGTGTCAACTAGCAACTTGAATTGCACTTTGAAGCCTACTATTATAGGGGCATGCTATGTTTTAATTTTTCAGCAAATAGGACTGGAATTAACAGGTGGAAGGGACAGAAAATGTATATTGCCAAAAAACATAATAGTAATCAAGCAAACAAACAAAATAAATGAATAGGGAATAACTGCAGGAAAACTATTTGGCAGACTATATCTGAAAATCAGCCAACCATACATGAACATTCTAGACTTAAGTGATCCATTTCAAATTGCACACTGTTCCCAATTTGGCAATGCAATTATGGGAATTTGGGAACAAGCATGATACAGAAAGTTGCCTAACACAACCCTTTTTCAAAGGGCTTCATTCTACCTGGAATTTAGTGATACAAATGGCTTAAGAATACAATAAATAAATAAAAATAGTTAACGGCTTCACAACTTGAAAAGACTACTTACAGTGGAACCTCTGGTCATTTCTGACCATGACCAAATCGGGTTCTGACCAAAATATTCACAATTTGTTCCCCAACTATTTCCCCCTTCCGCTCCATTTTTTTATAAGCACCAAATTTCCAAACTTAGATTCAGGTCACGACCAAATAAGTTTGTGACCAAAGTTATAGAATGAATTATGGTTGTGACCAGAGATTCTACTGTATATGGGAGCCCTGCTGGCACAATGGTTAGAATGCAGTATTAAAGGCTAAATCTGCCCACAGCCTGGAGTTTGATCTTGATGTGATTCAACCTTGCCTCTTTCCAAAGTCAGTAAAATGAGGACCCAGATTGTTGGGGGCAATATGCAAATAATGTTTTTTTTTTATTTATATGCCGCCCTTTTCCCCCGAAGGGGACTCAGGGCGGCTCACAACTCAACCAGGGAAGGGGGGTACAAACAAAGAATTTAAAAACGACACAAAAAACAATGCATAATTAAAACACAACAGTCATACCAATTCGAGCCGGGGGCAACAGTTCTTTAGCCCCAGGCCTGTCGGAACAGCCAGGTTTTAAGGGCTTTGCGGAAGGCCTGGAGGGTGGTGAGGGTTCGAATCTCCACGGGGAGTTCGTTCCAGAGGGTCGGAGCAGCCACAGAGAAGGCTCTCCTCCGGGTAGTCGCCAGTCGACACTGGCCGGCGGATGAAATTCGGAGGAGGCCTAATCTGTGGGATCTAATCGGTCTAGTGGAGGTAATTGGCATTGTAACCCGCCTAGAGATTGCTGCTAAGTGTTATTGCTATATAATATCATTGATTATGTAGACTGACTATAACAGCATTGAGAGGTGGTGGACTTTGATTTAGGGAGATGTTTAAAGAAAGGTTGACCATTTTTTCAAATATAATGGAATTGCAGGATTCTGTCCTTGACCAAGGAGGTAGAATGGAATGACTACTAAAACCTATTTCAGTTCTAACATCCTATAATTCTGTGTTTCAGTTCTGGAAATCCTGAATTCCTTTCTTGAAACTGAGAAGTAAAAACTGTGTTATTATTTTGTGTCTGATATATAAGAGAACATTTTCGTTTTCAGCATGAAAGCTCTGTATGTAAAAGGATACATTTTGCACGTCATCCCCTAAGCTAATTAAAAACCAGAAGATAATTCTTGAAGCTAATTAAGTATGGTTTTTAAATGTATTGTTGTGGGTGGTGTATAAAAGTATAAGCAATTCAGCACAGCCAATTCGTGCATACTAATGAAAATAGAAAAACAGCTGCTGCCTGTGTTTATTCATCAATATACAAGCTTGTATAGCATCATTTGGAACAATGTGATAAGGCCAACATACCCGTATTTGGAAATCTCACAAATATTTCAATTTCTCAAGCAGAATTATCATTCCAAATTATACAATAAGCAACTCAAGGAAGGAGGAAGGGCTTTTCCCCCCAAATGAGATAAGCCATAATATAGGTAATTAAAAATCAGAAGGTTTTGTTTAAAAGAGAAATAGCCTTCTTATCCCTATTTCATTACTAATTTTGGTAAAAGAGAAAGGGATGGAAAAATACATTTGCAAAAGTATTTTTTCAGATAACTGAGGGCCAGTTCAAGCATTTCATTTAAGAGATAATGCATGGAACTTTAATTTCCAGGCTTCGTAGACTGAAGCCATCCCCCAGAGTAGTTTGCCTTCTAATTTGTCAAATCTTCCATTATAGACTCAGTGTATTGAATTTTATGTGCATAAGCTTTTTATAGAAATCAGAAGCTGAACTCACTTGCAATAGTTTTTTCCCCTTCATTTTGGCATTTGTACGTGGCCTCTTATTCAGTTCATCAGCAGATCAACACATATTAAAAATGCAATTCAGAGAGGAGAGCAACTGTCAAAGCAACCAGTGTTAGCTTAGCTTCTTGCAGCATTTCAAACACATTTGCTAAATGAGAGGTTTCTCCTTCCCCTACCCTCTTTTTTTTCTTTGTTTACAGGATTTTGGAGAAGATGACTCTCTCTACATAACCAAGGTAACAACTATTCACATGGGCAATTACATGTGTCATGCCTATGGCTATGAAGAATTGTATCAGACCCACATTCTTCAGGTGAATGGTTAGTAAATGGCACATATGACAATTCACTGAACATTACTATTTTTTCTTAGAAAAGTAGCAAAAACGCCCACCATATTGTTTCAGTATTAAGATGTAAATGGGAAAATATCTCTCAGTTAATTTCTCTAGAGTAGAATACAAATACACAAGAAATATAAGGGGTGTGTTTGTGTGTGTGTGTTTGTGTGTGTGTGTGTTTGTGTGTGTGTTCATTTTTTCATTTTTTAAAATATTATTTTGTTACTGTAACAAAAATATTAGGAAGTGAGAGTTATGAAAATATGGAATAAAGATTGTAAATAAACAAATGGTTGTGCAACAAGATTTTCCAATTAGGCACTTTGCTCAATGAGGTAAGGCATGTAACACACACAGATCTCTTGGTCTATTGTGTCAGGGTGTAAAGTAACCACAACTGCTGGAGGGCTCCGCATAGATATATTCTGTTCATTATTCCAGCAGAATAATTGAAAAGAGTGGTAAAGCAACACAACAAGTTTTCAAACATCTTAGAATATTTCATGCTTTATACTCCATGTCCAAAGGAGGACTAGATAAAAAAATCTTGCCCTGTTTCTAGCTGGCAGAGAACAATATCAGCATTCTTAGAGTAAAACTTGGTTTTAATTGCAGTTGTGGCAAACTAGACAAAATATGCCTTAATTGATCTATATTGTTTCCATACTGTTGGCAAAGGTAAGGCTGATAAGTCTACATTTCTTCTATAAGGGGAAAAAATATAAAGACCTAAATATAAAGATCTAAAGTGACTAAAGTGAAGGTCGGCATAAGAAGGCAATACCCATGGGCCTACCTGTTGATGATAGTGGCATAAAGAAGACCTTGACTTGAAATGTAAAAAGAGTAAGAGGCGGAACAGCATGAATAATAAATTAAACGAATAAAATAAAATAAAAGGAAAATATGGAATATTTGGTAGGTCTGAATGAAGGTGGTCTGAGTGAGCTAAATGAATATATGCAGAGGATATGAAGATTTGGATTTGATTTGGCTAAAATAAATCTCTAGAAGCATGACTTAATGTCATCTGTTGTACTGATAGTAGTAGGTATACGAAGGTAGGAATGTAAAGATTTGTGATAATTATATGGTACTCCTGTGAACGATGAAAATGAAATAATTAAATGAGTTCTCAGGGCATGTTCTGAAAAATGGGATCCAAAGGAAGAAAACTGTCAATGGAGATGCTCAATCATCCAGGTCAAGGATATCCCAAAGGTGCTTTTTCAAGAGACAAATGGACTTTCTTGTTTTTCTTTGAAGACATTTCACTTCTCATCGAAGAAGCTTTTTCACCTCTGCCTAGATGGCAGGAAATGGGAGGGTTTACATTCTTTGAAGGCAGCTGGTCATATAGATCATATCAGAGAATCATTGAGGCCACGTGGAGGTTTATATCCTTAGGGTCATATGATTAGTAGAAATGGGTGTGGAGCCTTCTTGGAATTGCTGAAAAGACTATGTTGTGGACCTGTGCTTTCTGCAAGATGCTTTCAGCCCTTTGTCCCTTCACTGTTAAACACAAGATGCAGGTTGTTGGGGATGAGTATGTGTGTCTGCCGTTCAACCTGAAGTGCAAATAGTTCCTGTAGTCTGCAATTTTTTCTGGAAATCTGTTCATACTCCCTTCACCATTCAAAAGCTGTTCATCCCAAAGTGCATAACTAAATGGAGATTCTAAGTCATCCAAGTCATGCTTGTCCCAAATGTGCTTTTGACTCCAATCAGAGCTGAAGAAGCTTCTTGGATAAGAAGTGAAACATCTTCAAAGAAAGCAAGAAAGTCCAGTTACATCTTGAAAAGGCATCTTTGGGAAAACGGAAGAAAATCTGACCAGTTGATAAGAAAGAAGGGTGGGAACAATATGAAATTGTTTTGCCTTTTTTATGAAGGCACCAGAGTCAGGGTTACACTTTTTTGCTCTGTTTGCTTTATCCCACTTTCCAGAATTAACTCCAGTCTTAAATCTTAATTCACATTTATGTTTATGAAAAAAAAGGCTGAGAGAATTAGTGCAGGATACAAGGATGATGAAACTTTTGAATTTGCTACAGCTCATTTTTCATATAGTGTATTTGGTATAGTGAATGGAATGAAAGGAAGGAAGTGCCACACACTCCTAGACTAAATTAAAGAGCTTTATTAACATTAGGTAACAGTAGGATCCAAACACAATATGTCATATTATCTTCAAAATGAGAAATATCCAAGAAGTCAATAATCAAAAGTACCAATCTATCTTAAAATAACCACAATATCACCAATAAGACAAGAACTCTGAAACTGTGGTACCATGATATTCTAAGGGTTCAAATAAAATTAACCTTTCTCTTCACCTGGATGTAACAAATTCAGAAATCTGCCCTAAATAATATAATTTACCTAAAGTTAAATTGCTACCTTGAGAAGTGCAGTGATTTGGAATGTAAGACTGACAGGGCAAATCTTCCATATAAAGAATTCCTTTGAGATGAATGACATTCTTGATAACAAAATATTAGAGAATTTGGTACTGGCTTTTGTACTCAAAGAAGTAAATACATAAGGAGAAATAACATGGCAACCCTCCTGAGTATGTGTGGTGAAAGGATGAGAAAGTGGGGTTTTTGCTACATTTAACTGCCTCTTTAGAATATTCTTGAGATAGTACATAATTATATAATTAAAACTATTTTTAAAGCTTTATTAATCAAGAGGCATCGGGTGCAGCCCTAAAGTCACAGGCCATGTATCTATTTAGAATTGGTTTGATGTAGTATAATTTTGTGCCCAGAGTCCTATTAAACTAATATGTATATATTCACATAAAAATGTGGAAAAACTTTTCATCCAAAAACCATAATGATGCACATTAAGTTCTATTAAAAGGGAATCAATAAAAATATTCAGTTAAGTGATTAAGTCCTAATATTTTCAATACAGTTAGAATTAAGCCAACGCCTCGGAACAGAATAGCAAAGTTGGAAGGGACCTTGGAGGTCTTCTAGTCCAACCCCCTGCTCAGTCATGAGACTCAATAACATTCCAGACAAGTGGATCTCCAGTCTCTTCTTAAAAGCCCCAGTGATCCACATGGAAAGAAGTAAGTAATGAAGTACCACAAGACTCTGTTTTAGGCCCAGCACTCTTCAATATCCCCATAAATGATTGAAATGAGGGAATAGAAGGGTAACTCGTCAAATTTGCAGATGACACTAAACTGGCAGGAATAGCCAACACCCAAGAAGACAAGCTCAGTATCCAAAAAGATCTTTGTCAATGGGCCCTATCCAACAAAATGAATTTCAATGTGGAGAAAAGCAAAGTATTACGTTTAGGCAGGAAAAACCAAAGGTATAAGTACAGATTAGGCGAGACCTGACTCAAAAACAGTAACTGTGAGAGGCACCTTGGAGTCCTAGTGGATGATCACTTAAATATGAGCTAGCAGTATGCAGCAGCAGCCAAAAAAGTTAAAAAAAACCTTGGTTGTATAAACAGAGACATAGAATCAAGATCACTTGAAGTATTAGTAACACTTTATAAAATCTCAGTAAGACCACACCTGGAATACTGCAACCAATTTTGGTTACCACACTAGAAAAAGGATGTTGACACTTTGGAAAAAGTTCAGAGAAGAGCAACTAAGATGATCAAAGACTTGGAGACTAAAACCTATGAAAAATGGTTGCAGGATTTGGGTTTGGCAAGTCTAGAGAAAAAAAGAATTAGGGCTGACATGATAGCAGTATTCCAGTATTTGAGAGGCTGTCACAAAGAAGAGCAGGTAAAATTATTCTCCAAAGACACAGAAGGCAGGACAAGAAACAATATATGGGAACTAATCAAAGAGAGAAGCAACATGGTATTAAGGAGAAACTTCCTAAGAGTGAGGATAATGAACCAGTGGAATAGCTTGCCTTTTAGAAATCCTGGGACCTCTGTCACTGGATGTTTTTAAGAAGAGTCTAGACCAGTGATGGCGAATCTTTCTTGGCTCGTGTGCCATAAGGGGGGGACTGCAGGGGAGTTGTGTGCAGGCGTGCCGCACCCAGAATGCAATGCACCCCCCAGTGCATGCATGAAAGGCGCTCCCTGCCCCATTTTTGCTTGCTTTTTTCACCCTCCCCAGGCTCCAGAGTCTTTATAGGAGCCTGGGGAGGGTGAAAAGAGCCTCCCCCGCCCTCCCGGAGCCCCCCCGGAGACTTCAGGGAAGCCTCCTGAAGGTCCCTGAAGCCTCCAGAAGGCTTAAACCGACCCTACGAGCAAACCGGAATTCCATTCCCATAGGGTCAGTTTTTTGTGCTCCATAGGGCCTCCAGGGGGGCGGGGGAGGCTATTTTTGCCCTCCCCAGGCTCCTATAAAGCCTCTGGAGCCTGAGGAAGGTGAACAATGGCTTTTAAAAAAGCTGAACTCAGCTGGCCAGTGTGCACATGCACACTGGCCAGCTGACGGGGCAACGCCTTACATGCCCTGACAAATGGCTCTGCATGCCACCATTGCACGCATGCCATAGGTTCGCCATCCCGGGTCTAGACAGTTGCTTATCTGAAATGGTATAGGTTCTCCTGCTTGAGCAGGGGGCTGACCTAGAATATCCCAGCTCATTATATTTTATTCTGTTCTCAATGCAAGCCATTCCACTGGTTAATTCCACTGGTTTTTTCATGGTTAGTAAATTTCTCCTTAGTTCTAGGTTGCTTCTTTCCTTGATTAGTTTCCATCCATTGCCTTATGGTGCTTTGGAAAAGAGGTTGACCCCCTCTTCTTTGTTGCAGCCTCTTAAATATTGAAATACTGCTATCATGTCACCCCTAGTCCTTCTTTTCACTATACCAGACGTACCCAATGCCCATAACTGTTCTTCATATGTTTTAGCCTACTACACTCTCTAATCATCTTTGTTGCTCTTTTCTGCATTCTTTCCAGAGTTTCTACATCATTTTTATAATATGGTGACTAAAACTGGATGCAGCATTCTAAGTGTGATCTTATTAAGGCTTTATAAAATGGTACTAGTGCTTCGTGTGATCTTGATTCTATCCTCTTTAATGCAGTGTAGGATTGTGTTGGCTTTTTTGGCTGTTGCCACACACAGCTGGCTCATATTTAAAAGATTGTCCACTAGGACTCCAATATCCCTCTCATAGTTACTGATACCCTCACATAGTTACTGTTATTGAGCCAGTTTTACCTAATCTGTACCTGTACATTTGATTTCTCTTGCCGAAATGTAAAACCTTCCTTTTCTCTATATTGAATTTCATTTTGTTATATAAGATCCAGTGTTCAAGTCTGTGAGATCCATCTGGATTTTGAGTCTTCTGAGGTGTTGGCTATTCCTGTCAGTTTAGTATCATCTGCAGATATGATGAGTTCCCCTTCTATTTCGTCATCTAAATTGTGAAGATGTTGAAGAGTATTGTGGTTTCCTGGAACTGGGTTTTGTTTTTACTTTGTTTTTTTTAAGATGAGAACCACATCAGGTCTTTTCTATTCCTATTGTAGTTTCCTGCTCCTACAGGATCTATCAAACATATGCCTCATATTTCCCCTGCTGTGAAAGATATACCTCACATTTCTCCTGCTCTGCCTAAAAAAGCTGTTTGGCTGGAAAACCCCAAGTATAGTCCTCTCAGATCTTACAAAACCTACTTCTCTCTCAGGATCTTTGTCCTCCAACTTTGATGAGTTCTTGAGTCTGGAAATTTATGTTAAGATTCTTGGTATTTTACCCATCAATCATACTTTGAGCTTTTCCTAGTCTTTCACCTGTTTTACCATGCACCTGTGCATTCAGACAGGCTATATGTACTTGAATAGTATAAGTGTTCATTATACAGTTGATCATACATCCCACTGAGCTCATTATGCAACATGATCACTAGAAAAGAGAATATATGGGGCAATCCTGCAGAGAGGTTACATTAAATTTAAATCAGGATTATTTCTAGTACAGTGAGATCTTGGTTTCTGTACTTTCAATAATAACTTTCCAAAGTCAGGGCTTTGGCTTTGTAGATGAAAAGGAAAGTGAGTTCTCTGAGGCATCTTCTTATCAAAGGAAACCATTACAATGTACACTCAGTTTCATGGACCTCAGTTTAGCAGAGTTCATATGATGTATAATATCCACTCAACACTTTATGCATGCATAAATTCACACTTTCCATTTGAGGTACTTTTATAATTGCACTTGTTATTTAAAACTCAATACTGGTTATTAAATTGAGGGTTTTACTGCACCAATATTTATTTATTTTATTTATTTATTTAATTTATCTTACCCATCTTACCACAGGGCAACTTTGGGTGGCTTACAATGTTAAAAAGATAAAACTATATATGCCCTATGAACAATACAGATAAAATACTACAAAAATACAAATATTCAACTAAAAGATGGAGATGGGAGGAGTAGGATGAGCTAGGGAGAATGTGGGATCTGTTATTAATCTATCAACCACCACCATTGTGAATCCCCCTCCCATTAAAATCCCACACCACCTATCAGAACTAAATCTTTAAGCTCTTGAAGAAGATCAGGAGGGTTGGAGCCGACCTCACTCTGGAAGAGCGGGGACAAGGCATTTCAAAGGGCAGTTTGCCTTCAAGTGTGCCCCAAAACCACAAAGTGCTAGCAAATATATCAAGTGAGTGGACATCCTTTTTGACAGAATGCTGTAGGCTGTGAAAGATATTTGTCTTATGCTGAATTAACGGTTTCTCTGTTTCCTCTTGAGATTTCCCCTTAAAGTGCCTTCTTTCAGCTCTTAATGTGCTTCACTATATTCTACATCTCTCCTTTTTTCACTTCAGTGATAACATATTCTGGCAACAAGTTATTGGGGAAACAGATCAAAGTGTAATGGGTAAGAAAAAAACTGTTTCACCTACAAAAGCCTCGTAGTACAAGATAAATTCTGCTGGGATCCCTTTGTAATTTATGTTTTAGCAATTATGGGATAAAAGCTCTGAGGTTTCTCTGGAATGAAAGATTGCGAGCTAAATAGCCAAGTAAAATGCTAAACAAGATGATACGATTCTCCCACTAACTGGACCAGGATAGTTTGCATAAAAATTCATGAGACTATTAAAATAAGTTTTAAATGTATTACAATGTATGATACTTTTAAAAAGAACATTAGGTTTCCTAATCTCACCTTTTTTTCTACATTTATAAATTGAAAACTGGCAGAAGACTCCAAAGCATTAATGCTATCGACTTTAGGAAAGTTGCCAAAACCTGCCCCTTCTAGAAAGGGCATGGAATTGATGGTATGTTGTGGTCCCTCCTTACAAAAGGAGGGACCAAAAGGCAAAATAAATGAAATCCATATAAAAATGACAATATTTTAATGAGAATAGCAATCCATTTAGCTGAGCATTGTCTACAGTGACTGGTGGTGCTTCTCCATGTTTTTTTACCAGAATGTTTTACACTCTGTATCCTGATATTTGTGATCCTCAAATTGGGATGCCAGATGCTAACAACAATTAAATACGGTCGCCATTCTTTAAACTCTAGATTTGTAAACTCTATAATTCTAGGGAAATTGTTTTCTGTCACAGAATCTAATACACAAATAATAAACTACCTTGAGGACTTCTGACTTGCTCTTAGTATCTAATATAGGCAATGCTGAATTTAACACCAATCATTTAGTGACTGAAGTTATAACCTTTCCAGGGCTTTTTATGACCTGGATTTGAAGTTCTCACAGCCACACACACCATATGGTCATGTGATCACATTTTGGGTGCTTGGCAACCAGCCCACATTTATAGCACCTTGTGGTTACATGACTACAATGTAGGATATATTTTTTGCCAGAAAGAGACTTCGGGTTGCCAGCAAAAGAATGATCGATTTTTGAAAATTGATTGGCTTAATAACCATAATGTTCAGTTAATGACCTCCACCAAAAAGGTTGTAAAATCAGGCATGGTCACATGGTAGCCCACTTAACAACCAGCATGACTTACAGCCATAATTCCAGGCTCAGTTACAGAAATAAATCAAAGATTTTCTATAGTGTCACCCAATACATGACAATTTAGAAGTCCCATATAATTCAATGCATCTTTTCCCCCAAATCATGGAGTATAGGATGAAAGCATCAGTCATACAATATTTCACTATGTATCATGAACCATATGTCCAGGAAGATCTCTTTCTTTGTTGAAACTTTGTTGAAAGAGTAGTGTAATCCTTTCCATCCCCACACCTTGGAAATAGGATAAAGCTGACTAGGATAAAGCACGCCAGCTTTTCTGATAGGAGAAATACATAGACCATAAGACACAAGCCACATGCATTGTTAGCCTAGAATTCACAATGTGACTGCACTTTCAGCCTTCAATTTGCTCTTTGACTCAAAACGGCACTATTTCTTTTTTATATGTGGATGTTTATGTGAATTTGGGTATGAGTGAGACTGGCAGGCTACCTTTTTTAATCTAATAACTTTTCTATTAAAACACTCAGGAAAAATCATTTCATCATTAACTTCACTTGAAGAAATATCTATCTGTCATCTTGAGTTTTAGCCAATATCTTCTACCTAAAAAAGAAAATTTGTCTAGCAACCATATTTCTATTAAGATTAAGGGTCACTATAATAGAATAGACATATTATAGAGCATAATTGTATCATAAATCATAAAAAAAACCATTTTAGAAGACAAAATGTATCATCCTAAGGTCTTTTCCCAGGTCTTAGCTCTAGTACATGGAAACTGGCACAATAAATGAATTTCCAAGGTTGTTCCATCAATATCAGAATATCTGAATCATGAGGGGCAAATCCCATCCATTGTCTTTCTTAGAAAACTTTTCTGATGGGACATTGTGGCCTCTATTTGTTGGACCAAGGTTAATAACATAGCCAGAAGGAAAAGTCACATATTACAGATATTCTGTAGTATAATATTGAAAAGATATAAACATTTTGGAAACTGAGTGTGAAATGAAATACAGGAAATCTTGCTTAATGCAAGTTTAACCAATAAATACCAGTAAATAGTAAAATTGAATTCAGCTGTCTCTCATAGTATTTTTGTTAGAGAAAATGAATTTAATTCAATCTGCCCAGCTTGCCTGCCTGCTTAATCAAAGTCAAAGACAGAAAGAAAAGTAGAATTCCATTCCTCCAACAGATTATGTGATCATATCACACTAGAGGTTTGTATTTTAAACATCATGTTTAGTGAAAGAAAAGCCATTTATCTTTTCTACCACAATGTTATTTCTTGGTAAAGAATCTCATAAAACAATAATCGGCTATGAAAATGGATAGTTTGCAAACAAAAGACTCCTTAATGCAAGGAATCATTTTCTTTGGTTGCTGCATTTTACAATAAGCTGACATAAATCATCACATTTTCCTTGAAAATGGTTGCCATTGGCTCCTCAATCCAATTTCACAGATTCCCTCTGAGTATTTTCTAGTAATAGGTATCTATTTTGAACACTATAATATATGACAGTCTAGCGTTTAGAATAGCAGTAAGCTGAAAAACACCCTCAATTTCTTCCCTCCTAAAAAAAAAAGATCACAACATTAAAGGCAAATGATTGATCTGTCAGTGTAAATAACACAGAAAAATGATTCAGTTGGCTTTAAAGCTGAGTCAGCCGTCTTGGTCTTATCTATCCATTCTGGATGGCAACTCTTTAGTCTTCCTAAAATATGTTCTAATGTAATCATCTTTCGGCCTTGTTTACTATGCTATCTATATATTAGTGCTAATAATATACTAATTGTTGTAACTTCAAGTCAGTCCTGATTCCTGGTGACTGTCTGGGCAAGTCCTGGCAGATGTTTGGCAACTTTTTGAAAAGTGGCTTGCCATTGCCTTCTCCCTAGGAGTAAGAGAGAGTGCCTGGCCCATGGTCACCCAACTGGCTTTATATCTAAGGTGGGACTCAAACACACAGTCTCCTGGTTTCTAGCCTGATGGCACTGACCTGGGTCTCCAGTAGATACTGATACTAATGCAAAAGAGTTCTTGTATTGCCCTTAGCTATAAGGGCATACCAGATAAAAACAGTAAGTACTTTACTACACATACCACAACTCTTCAAGTCCTCCAGTTCCTAGAGAAAAAAATAACAGTCTCAACACAAGCAACCTTGATGAAATTAAATATTTATGGTTCATTTTTTTAAAAATTGTTCGTTTGTTTGTACAATATACATATAATAACAACTGCATTGTGAAAATCTAAACACAACTTAAGTGCCATTTTGGATAATCTCTTTATTGCAATGAATCATAAAGACACGAAAAATGCAGGTAATCCTTCAGAGTTACAACAGCACTGAATGAATGATAGTTAGCACCAATTCTCAGAGTTACAGTCATTGCAGTGCCTCTGAGGCCACATGATCAATATTTGAGTACTTGGCAGCCTACCCATATTTATGACTGCACCATGTGCTTCTACCGCCCCCCCCCCTCCACCCACCTGCCTATCTCGTTGTCTCTCTGCCTACCTCCATCTCTGCCTTTTATAGGATTAACGGTACTCTTATGAGTTTCTATGTACTCTTTTAATGCAAAGTATAAAGGAAAAAAGAGGAGTGGAAGAAGCATAAGAGTCTATCATGTAAGCTACATGGTTGGGTCAGGTTATTCCTATCATTCAATGATGAAGAATGCTTGTTGGTGCCAATTCAGTTTTAAATGCAAACTTGAACAAGATTAATATGACAAACTGCCTGGTCTATATTGTGTAGAAACATGTTTTGCCAACTAAACTGTATTAATCCTAAACCAATAATTCCACACTTAAAATTGCCTAGCTATATCATTGATTAGGGTTCTTAGCACTTGCTTTGGGGCAGCAGAGGTTAGAATGCAGTACTGCAGGCTGCTTCTGCTGACTGCTAGCTGCCAGCAGTTCGGCAGTTTGAGTCTCAAGGTTGGCTCAGCCTTTCATCCTTCCGAGGTCAGTCAAATGAGGACCCAGAATATTGGGGGCAATATGCTGACACTGTAAATTTCTTAGAGAGGGCTGCAAGGCACTATGAAGTAGAATATAAGTCTAAGTGCTGTTGGCTATTGCTTTGGAACAGTTCCTTCAGAAATGATATGGATAATTCAGAATGCCAAATTCTCAGTGTTGGAAGAAACTAAACCTTGGATCATATTCCAAAAGGATTTGCATTAGTGTTGACAGCTCCTGTGGTCTTATAGATATGACCCCAAATATGGAGTATTTGTATTTATTCCTGACTATATTTATTGTTCATTTTATCTCTTTCCCTTAATAAATATACTTAAAACTATAATCCTATGCATTAGAATGGGGAAAACACTGTTAGTTAGAAAACCATTGAGAATTAACCACTAAGCATAGGCTCTAGTTTATTCTTTTATTTTATTAAAAAAATATTATGTTTTTTTCAGAGTTTCCTAATAGAGAATAAATAAAGAATACAGAATCAAATGTTGATATGTAGGAGGTATTTTTAATGCTTTCAAGATAACTTCTTCTGCTTTGTGTTCATGAAAACTTATCAAATGTACAGGCATGTACAAATTCAAATCTATTGAGATTTCAGACACTTTGAAGAAGGAAAAGTGTAGGATAAAGTTAGTTCCAAAATAATCATCACTTTAAAGAGTGTCAGGAGATATTAAACCCATGTTCATCTAATAACTCCTAACCAAATAGTGCATTTAACACCTCACATGAGTAATGGTTTTCTTTAAAACTGCAAAGACAAGCAGTGTTAAAATTTCCCGAAATTACATTGTAATTATATAAGGGCACTTGTAGAGAGCATGTTAAAAATTGGATCTATTTAGCCTCAGACACAGCTCTCAGAAATTTAGATTGTATTGCTTCAATTGGGGTTAAGCTATGATAGTAACAAATCTATACTCTGAGACAAGTGATTAATTGTGGAGAATAAGGAAGATCACCTTCACAGAAATATGCAGGAATTGTAACAAAGGCAATGGTTAAAACATTTTTAAAGTCCAGAGCAATGAGATAACATTCAGGTGCCTCCCTAATTCATTGAAGTTTTAGTCTTCCTATAGAGTTGATCTTCCTGTCCTGGGAAAGACATTAATGTGTGTGTTTGTGTGTGTGTATGTGTGTGCAATTTCTTTTAGGTATTTTTTTCATTAACTGAATGCTACATTCACATATATTTATATTTATATTTATACATATACATATACATATACATATACATATACATATACATATACATATACATATACATATACATATACATATACATATACATATACATATACATATACACATACACACATACTGTGTATGTATGTATATGTATGTGTTCTGTCCCCCTTTCTCCGCTCGTTAACAGACGACAGGCAGACAAACTTAAAAGGAAAGAACTTTATCAGTTCTCGGCTCAGACTGGCTGCGAACCCCAAAATAAACATAAATCAAGTCTCTGACCAGATAACAGAATACAAAACAAAACTCTTACAAAGCAATGCACTTCTCCAAGTGTCTCCTTGAATCAGGGTTACAGAAAGCAAATCACTTCTCCAAGTGCCTCTCAAATAAACCACAACCGATGATCAATGAATGTTGAACGAACCATGAACGTTGACTCCTGCAACCAGGGTGTGTCACCATCTGTCATTTTATCATGAGAAGACCCCACTAATGAGCCCCAGTTGCATTGTCAATCTTGCATCCCGAAAAGACTCACAGGAGACGTTTGCTGAGTCACAACATGTATGTATGTATGTACGTACGTACATACATACATATATATATACACATACATACACACACACACATACATACACACAACACACACACACACACACACACACACACACACAGTATATATAAATATATAAATATATGCAAATGTAGCATTCAGTTAATGAAAAAAATACGTAAAAGAAATTTGTTTCATATTCCCAGGAAGAGTTGGGCAGTTTGACATCAGGACTCAAAGGTTAAAAGTCAGGCACGAATAACAATACAAAATATGGTATTCACCCCGTAGTGTCTAGTTCTTGTTTACATTTCCCCTTCACACCAACGCACCCTTAGGTACAATATCAACTTTATTATTGGTGTTGTAATTATTACATCATAATTAACATGTTTTTACAGGTTTCCTGTATGATTATTGCGCATAGGAAATGTATTGTATTGTTTATATAAATAGTCAGGAAAATATATTCCAGTAACTCAGAATTCTGTTTTTCAACTTAGGATCTTGTAAATGTGTTTGTCTACAATTTATTTTTAATTATTTTTTAAAATTACACATTCCAAGTTGTTAGAAAGTCATTGCTGCCACTGCTGCCTTGACCTTCTTATGCTGATGCATTTGATTTTTCTTACCCAAATATTAGATTTGTATTTGTGTATGCTGAAATTCATCTTGTATGGGGAATTCTGTGAAATGAAGTTTTTAAAATTGTTGAGGTTGAAAAATACTTCTCCAAAGTGTTTTCCAGTCATCTTCAAATGTGATAATTATTTTCTACTCTTTATTTAAGTCACAAATCCTGTAAATATATTGAACAGAACTTAGACCCCTTTGCTATCCCACACATCACTGGTGTTATTGATGAATTAAGATAAGCTCATAGTAACACTAAAAATGTATCAGTCTTAAAACTCCACTATCATTCAAAATATTCTGTAGGCTCGGGACTCAAATATGTGAATGAATATATTCTAACAATGAATAGCTTGAAGAAATTAATTGGCTGTTTAGCAATACCCAAGCTATTTATATTTATTCTGTATTAAGAAATGTGTTGCAATTTGACCTCAGTATGTTACCATCCATGTATAATTTTTCAGTCCTAATAATATTGTCCATGTAAACAAAATGCTAGAAGCGTTTATGCATTTTTATAGAGCTCTTCCATAAAACAGTTGGTTTAATTCACATGCTATTAGAAAATATAATATCTCCTACAGTTAAATTACTTAGTGTATTAGGAATCATTCCGGAACACAATGCCATTAATATATTGGATTCCATTCGTATTAATTTACCAAGTAGTTGAATCTTTTTTCTTCAGGGGAAAAAAAACCCCTCTGTTTAACTAATCTGGCATATGTTCTTTCAAACAGTTCTTGCTTATTGCCTTGCCAAGGTCAGTATGCATATTGTCAAACTGGTTAGTAAATCTCTGTACATATGAAGCATTCTTTAATGAATGACAAAATATGTCTTAGCTGTGCAATTGCAGCTGATAATTTTACAGATAAAATAAATCCAAAAGTCCAGTAGGTTGAACTTGTGATCATGCTTGTGATCAGCTCCCAGTTGTGATTTTCTATACATGTCTGAGATCATTTCAGTTCCAGATGAACTGGGTTGTATTGAAATCTGAAATCAAAAGGACCAGGAGTTTCACTATCATTTCCAAAGAATTTGCAGGATGATATGGTTTTGATAAATTGAGGAACATTCTAGAAATCATTCTGCGAGCATGCATTCTACAACTGTTTATGGAGATTCTCAGTTAACCAGGTCATAGTTGTCTTAAATGTGCTTTTTTTTCTTCAAAAGTTAAAAAGAGGAGTAAAAGAATCCATCTATGTTAGAATTAATCACCCCTCTAGAATGGGAGGACTAAAATACCACCTATCTCCAGTTTACAATGCCGCCCTTGCAGAAGTTCCAAGATGATTCTACAACTAATTGCACCCTGCTTCAGGTGACCCTGAGGTCACAGGTACACTCCCAAGTTCCCTCAACAACTCTCAGAGAGTGCAAAGAACCAGATAACTGCAAATAAATACAATACTTCCATTTCCCCCCCCCTCCCCCCTCCAATCCTAAAAGAACTTATCTTTCCATCTCTCCATCATCAGAACTGATGAAGCTTCTTGGATGAGAAATAAAACATTTTCTTCTTCTTCCTCAAAGGGGGAAAAACCCAGTCCAGTTGCCTTTTAAAGAAAAAAGCACCTATAATATTCTACAACTCTGAGAATTTCTAGTCAGAATGACTAATTGAGATCTCTCAATCATGTTTGAAGATCATCGCAGTTATTTTAGAATATCTATGCCATTTAAATTAAGTTTTTGCTGTTTTGCCATCAGAGTGCCTTCTCTCTGGACAGGCTGTTCTTTATCCAGAACAGATCAGAATTAGGATTTCATCTGCTTTCAAAATGGAGATTCGTTCGGGTATATCAATCAGACTATCAGACTGAGAAATTCCTACTTCTGCAAAATCTACCCAGCTCCAAATGATTGGCTGACTAGGTGGCTCAGTGGCTAAGACACTGAGCTTGTTGATCAGAAAGGTCGGCAGTTAGGTGGTTCAAATCCCTAGTACAGGTCTCCTGCGTGAGCAGGCGGTTGGACTAGATGACCTCCAAGGTTGCTTCAAACTCTGTTACTGCTAACGGTTAACTAAATAAACTGCTACTTCAGTCATTTCTGAAATATTGCTATATCAAAAAACTTTAGATATGTTGTGTTTGGGTATGTCAGGGCAGTTTTTTTAATTTTGTTTACTCTTTTTATGAACCCTAGCCCAATCCTCTGGAAAATCTTATGCCATGATAAATTGGAAAGCATTTGAAAAGTCATAAAAATTCTTTGTCTTTCATGAGTTCAGCCTGCTTTTCAAATTTACTGAAACCTAGAGTATGTAAACCTCAAAGCGGTAAATAACATTTTCACAATGCTTGTCAACAGAAGCGAAGCCTATTTTTATTTTAATATAAAATGGAAAGGCAGAATATTTTAACAGCAGCTATAATCTTACATAGTCCTCACTGATCAATAAATGTGTACTTTCTGAAATGGCTTATTGCACCAACCTTGTAGCCCCTTAGAGAAAAATGAATTAACTTGATGGCTTTTATTGGACTTCCTCCCATTTTCAGAAACACATAAGCTTTTGATCTTTTCAGAAATGCACTACAAGAAGAAAAACAACACATATTTCACCACATTCCTTCAGGACAGGTATAATTCTACTGATGTTAACAAGGTTAATTTGTGTGTATGATCAAAGATTAAATTCAGATTGTAAATGTGTCTTGTATATATTTAGCTGACTAATTACACAGAGCAGACATCCTATATTTTTCCACTTTTTTCTTTTTAAAAAAAGCCTACCATTCTGTATTGCTAGTAGTTTTAGCAGAAGATTAACAAGTTGGATTTGGATAGATGTTACGTACCTTTTTCCCTTACGTGCATGGTGCATATTCCTATGCAATGCTTGAACACATCATACAGAGTTAGATTAGAATTGTAACCAACTCAGAGTCACTTGATTGAGTTGGATGGCTATAAAAATTGAATATATAAAATCATTTATATTAATTCATAAAGGATTATACTTGGGTTATACTAGGTTTTGCTGCATTGGGTGCTGCATGTGCTACAGTGATCCTTTTCCAATGTCATTTCCTTGGTAAATAAACACATCTTAACTTTGAAATGGTATCATTGTCACTAGACATAAAAAAATATTTTCAACTTAATGGTCTCATTAAGGCACTTGATAAGGCACTTGAAGCACCAGATAAGATGAGCTTGTTTCTGGCAAACTCCAATGAGATGAGATCATGGAAAACAGATATGAGTGATGATGGTCTGGAGCCTATATAAGCTATTCAAAAAGTTTAATGCAGACCTAATTGGTTTAATGAATTTGAGGATTCAATCTAGCATAATCTCTTGAGAGTTTCTTGATTAGCAGAAGTTTAAAGTCTTCCTTGGTCTTATTATATCCTTGAATATTAGAATAGTATGCAATAAAGAATTGGAAGGGATCTTGGATGCCTTCTAGTCCAACTCTCTGACCAAGCAGGACACACTGTATCATCCCAACCAATAAGTGGTTGTCTATTTTTGAAAACCTCCAGGGATATAGTAAATACAATTTCTGGAGAGAAGCTGTTCCATGATTAATTGTTCTCATCGTCAGAAAACTTATCCTTATTTCTACATTAGATCTCTCCTTGATTAAGGAAGCTTTTGCTAGTCCAACTTGTTTAAGGAATTTGTCAAGGGCAGTGTCTATAGTTCATGTCCTGTGCTAAGCACATTGAGCTACAACCATATTCCACAGTTCTCCTGTGCGCTGCTTGGATACTCCATGCATGGGTTATAACTTCTGCTAGTATACTGCCAATAGACGGGACAAATAATAACAGAATATTGCATGCACTATTCCAAGTGAGATCTTACCAAGGCATTACAAAGCAATATTAACACTTCATGTGATCTTGATTCTATCCCTCTTTTAATGCAATCTAGGATTTTGTTGGCTTTTTAAAAAAATAATTGCTGTTGCATATGGTGCAATGATGTTATATTCTTATACTGCCTTGGATTAAAGGCTTAAAGGCTTACTCTGTGGGCATTGCTTCCAAATCCAAAAGTATCTGTGATTCAGTCCTCAGTAGGCTTTCTATGTCAAGAGAAGTATAAAAACATACAAAAAGATCTGGTGAATCTGATTAAAACCTAGTTTGTTAGCTATTCTGTCCCTAACAGAGGTAAGGAGGTAAGGAGTAAAATAGATGCCTCCTTGGAAGTTCAAGATACCATTTTGAATCTTAAACTTCCCATGTGGTAAGAAAATGGCCTATTGTTTAGATGTTGGTGTTTTTTTTTTAAGAACTGTATCTTTCGTCTTAAAGTTTCCTTATTCTGAACATTTAAAAAAAACTGATATGAAAAATTCAGGATGCACAATCTGGGGTTATGAGGTCATAAAGAGGATGGTGTAGAACTGCATGGGACTCCTCAGATGTCACACCTGCTCTTCAGATTCTGTAGCATTTGATCCCAGCTGATCAGACAGGAAGTTTGGAATTAGAATGGCAATAGAGAATGTTGAAATCTTGGGCTTACTCTGAAACCCTGAGCTTGAATGGGCCATAGGTTGTTAATCCCAATTCTACATACTCATGTTATACAGCATAATGTGCTCTCTATGTAGGGTTTAGCTGCAATAAGATAAACAGAACAAAAACAAAACTGAATAAGATTTGTTCACATCTCACACTGGATTTGAGTCATAGTAGATGATTCCACAGCTTCTCACCAGCAAGCAGAATTGAAACAGGCAAGAGGGATATAAGAATACCCAAACTTCTGAATTATTGTAGAAAAGCAAAGAAGCTGTTTTGAAAGAATTCTAACCACTGCTGTATATGAAATCTGATTTCTGTTTATACTACAATCAATGATAATATTCCTGCTCCTCTTTCTCTTGCCCAGAATGTGATTCATCAGCTTGTTTTCTTTTCACCATGTAAGAACTAGGTCCCATTATAAACTCAGGTGGAAGATAATTGCAGTTTTGGGTCACATTTGTGGCAGTGTGCAATGGCCTCTGTTGCATCTTTGAATTGCTATCCCGTAGAGATGTTTGGATTGATAAAATATTTACTAATGATTAAATTCTGGGAGTCAGATATTTGTTACGAACAATTTTCAGTACAATTCCAAAATATTTTCCATATCTACTTTGACCTTGATAAACCCCAGTAGGCTTTTCTATATCAAGAGAAGTATAAAAACATACAAAAAGATCTGGTGAATCTGATTAAAATTTAGTTTTTTAGCTATTCTGTCTCTAACGATGGGGACACATGCAAAATGTTTAATAGTGGAGGATATAAAGTCCACTGAAATTGAGCAGCCAGTAAATTTAGATAAATAAATAATCCTGTATAAATTGACTAAAGCTCAAGTTTCCTAAACTGGAGAATATCACAACATACATCTCAATGTTATCACTGTGTGAAGAAATATCTTCATTAGCCATGAGTATCTTACCATTCAACTTAACTGGCTGAGCTGGCCTCTGCATAATGTTGCTTATGCCAAACGAAATATTGTGATACCCAAAGTCTTAGTACAGTTTGAAATATGTTATGGAATTAAATTACTTGGTAACATATTTTAAACTATGTTAACACTTTGCCAATTGCTATGAGAGACATACAACTTTTAAGGTGAAAGCACTATGATAGGCTATCTCAGGATTTTATGGTTGTAAGATAATTATTGATTCTAACTCTAATCGGATGTAATTGAAAATAAAATGTCACTATTTTGTTTGTTTTTTTAAAAATGGCAAAAATCCCAGATATGTATGGTTTCTGGCCAGAACATTATGAATTTCTATGACACTATGTTAAATAATTTTAAGTAAATATATTTATTATTTATTTGAATCAATCTACTTCTGTTTCTAAAATACATTAGATTATAGATCTAGATATATTATATCTATGAATATTAGAGATAACATTTTATGCTAAATAGATCAACTTCTAAATAGGTTTATTTCTGTGTAAGAGCACAGATATTAGGCAATACAAGAATATTTAAGGTCTGAATAGAAAAACATATCATATAATTAATCTATTTGCAGATAATGTGCCTATATGACTTAGGGATCAAAACAGAAATATATCTCCATGACAGTTTGAATTACATATATTTAATTCAGTGGCAGATTTAGAAGTTCAACTTTAGTAAATCATCTGCTACATTAATTAACACTGAGAAAAATTCACAGAAAAAGCTTGAATAAATTATGGGACTTTATATCAATCCAGGTAGATTTATATACCTAGCAGTGCTTATCACAAAGAACCAGCACCAATTAAAAATATTATTGTGATTCCTTTTCCTGAAAAATAGAAAGAAAATTTAAGTTTTCTATTGAACATCTTTTGTATTCATTTCCTGGCATTTAAAACAAGTCCTTCCGAAAAGCTGTTTCTTAAAAAAAAAATCCCCATTCTCTTGTCTTGTACTTATTTTTGCATAGAGCAAATAATTATTAACCCATTTTTACATCATTATCAAATATTTTGGTAATAGGTTGTATATTTATTTCATTCAATCACAAAATAATATCATTGATGCTTTATGAAAATTCTGTATTGAAAACAAAGGTTATTGGTGCAGTTTTTTTGCTAATAATAGAGTTCCCATGTTTACACAAATTTCATTTTGGATAGAAATACTGAATATGTTTTAAACATTTTAAACATCCCAAATATTATATGTAAAAACTGGAAATATGTGGATGTTTTAATTCTTTTGGCTTTTTCTCAGGTTACTTTTCAGTTTAACTTTTTAACAAATTATTATTATCAGTTTGGGGTTGAGAAGAGGGGTGTTCTTTAGCATAAGCAATTTTTCAAAGAAACAAAATATGAGTTGTATAGAATGAATGAACAAACAACTTTTTCACCCTTTTACTTTATATCTTTGTTTCCTCTGGATATTATCTCCAGACTGAGCAAAGATAAAATGGTCAGACTGATTTTTTTCCCTATTGGGGAAAGTTTTGGTTTTTTTAAGGAATAAAATGGATGTCTTCTCAGAAGTTCAAGATTCAGTTTTGAATCTTAAACTTCCCCTGTGGTGAGAAAATGGCCTGTTGTTTAGATGTTGGTGTTTTAAAAAAGAGCTGTATCTTTCTTTTTAAACTTTCCTTATTCCAAACATTAAAAAAAACCAGGAATGGAAAAATTCAGGCTGCACATTCTGGGGTTATGAGGCCATAAATAGGATGGTGTGGAACTGCATGGGGTTCCTCAGATGTCACACTTCACATTCTGTAGCATTTGCTCTGGACCACCTGATCCCAGCTGATCAGGCAGGAAGTTTGGAATGGCAACTGTATCTAGGACTCCATTGCCATGGCCGCTTCAGTTCCCATTAAGGTTCAGAAGCTGCCATTCTTTTATGAAGGAGGCTTGGACCTATTGAGGTGATTCCTGCAATGACTCATGAATAAAATAGTCCTTCAATATTTTTTAGAGAATTTTCAGTTGAGAATGTTGAAATCTTGGGCTTACTCTGAAACCCTGAGTTTGAATGGGCAATAGGTTGTTAATCCCAACTCTACATCTCAGCATAACTTGCTCTATATGTAGAGTTTAGCTGCAATGATAAACAGAACAAAACAAGACTGAACAAGATTTGTTCACATCTCACACTGGGTTTGAGTCATAGTAGACTCAAATGGAACAGCTTGCCTCCAGAAGTTGTGAATGCCCCAACACTGGAAGTCTTTAAGAAGATGTTGGATAGTGATTTGTCTGAAATGGTATAGGGTTTCCTGCCTAGGCAGGGGGCTGGACTAGAAGACCTCCAAGGTCCCTTCCAACTCTGCTATTGTATTGTAAATGATTCTGCAGGTTCTCACCAGCAAGCAGGATTGAAACAAACGAGGGATATAAGAATACACAAACTTCTGAATTATTGTAGAAAAGCGAAGAAGCTGTTTTGAAATAATTCCAACCACTGCTGTGTATGAAATCTAATTTCTGTTTATGATAATATTCCTGCTCCTCTTTTTCTTGCCCAGAATGTGTAAATAGCTACAGGAAAGTTTCTTTGTATTGTATTGTATTTTTATATTGTGGTAACAGATTGATCAGCTGTCATGCTGTTTTCTTTTCAGCATGTAAAAACTCAGTCCCACTATAAACTCAGATGGAAGATAATTACTGTATTGGGTCAAGTTTGTGGCAGTGTGCCATTGTTGCATCTTTGAATTCTATCCAGTAGAGTTGTTTGGATTGGTAAAATATTTACTAATAATTAGATTCTGGGGGTCAGATATTTGTAATGAATAATGTTCAGTTCAATTCCAAAATATTTTCCATATCTAGTTTGACCTTGATAAACCCCATAAGAACATATCCTATGTATATATCCAGAATTTTTCTGTTCTGGTTGCCTGATACTGGTTTCAGTTAATTCAGCCTGAGGATGCACATAAAGTGTTAAAGTATTAATAGACACTTCTATTAGAAATATCATCCATTTCAGCTAATTAAAAGATACATAGCTTGGGGATGTACTAGATCCAGGTTTTTTTCATTAGAGAGCCAGTGACCTCAAAAGCAGTCATTTTCCCAATTTGGCCACAAAGATGTCAAAACAACAACAAAAGAGATTCATGCTTTGCCAATTGTATTAATATGATATTTTATGTATAGGACAGCCCTTGAAAAACCTTGAAAGAAATGACAACTTGGTTAACAATACACTAAACAGAAAATACCAATATTTAAAGGAATTTGAGTTAATTAATTCAAAATGCTTCTACTTATATTGAATTCCTAAACAGTCTGGACCTGGCATATATTATGTTTTGTGTATTTGTAATCATAAATAGGATGAAGGGATTTATAGAACAACTAATCTGGAAGTAAACAAGAAAGGAGAAATCTGAGATCAGAAGAGATCCAGAACTTGGGGAACGATTCACCAAGAAAAATCCTAGATAGAGCTTGACACAAGTCCAAACTAATGGTTTTTCACCCAAAAGTACTAGGGCTTTTGGAAATTAGGAGTGAGATTAAGTGGCTTCTCAAGTTTCAAAACTCCATTTGATGGCCAAGGAAGAGCCATTTGCTAAACACTATTCTGCAGAAAATTTTCTGTCCAGTTTGGCAGATATTACCTTTAGCAGTGGGACCTTCCTTCCTTTCTTTCCTCGCTCCCTCTATGCATAGGCACAGTCATTGTGAATTAACATTCTCCTCTGTGAAATGTTTCAGAATGATTTCCCCTCTAAAGTAAGCAAAGTAGTTGGACTGACAAGAGGGGGGATCTGCAGTTTATCAGTTTGCATTTAGGGACTGTTAGCTGGTTTCTATGTGGTTGCTAAGAGTTGACAAAGATTTGATGGCACATAATGGGGGGGGGAACAATCAATGAAATAGTAGAAAAAAATGGTACAAAACTCAAATTCTTGGCTGCAATCTAGTAGCCATTCAGATTTTTGAAGCCTGGATATATTAAATACTCATATATTTAATGGTTGATAATATCTCATATTAGACTATGCAACGAGCAAGAAAATGTAGAATAGTCTAATGTTTTGGCAGATAGCTTATTTTTATTTTTCATTTTCTAAAAAAGAATTTGATTACATTACGTTGGTTTGAACAATAATAGCATTTGCTTCCAGTTTTTAATACCAGAACTCAGGATGGTTTAATTCCATTTGGCAGGAGGTAGCCTCTTTTCAAGTCTTTGAGGTAAAACATAATTAGATTTGTATTAAGTGTGCTTCCCAGAAAAGAATTACTTTTTAAACACCAGCATCAGAATTTAATAATGTCCAATATACTATGTATAGTATATTAACTCAATCTGTCTTTGTATTGATTATTGGCTTGTTTTTTATTATAAAGGCATCTGCACTTGCAATCAAAAGTACAAAACTGATGAAAAAAGAGTTTTCATTTGTCCAGACAGTGATTTCATATAAAATCAAGAGAGAGAGAGGAAGATAATTGGATGGATGGATGAGGATGTGGGGGTGGATGGATAGATTTACTACGTTAGTACAAAATCAGTGTGGTCCATGAGTATGCAACTTTAAGAGATAAATGACAGGAAATGAAGAGCTTTACCTCCAGTGCTTACTTTCTCACTCACCATTGCTCAGGTTAGGAGCAATCCATCCCTTGGAAGAAATATGCAATTGTACAAGACATCTGAATTGACTCTGTATACAGTGTCTAAAGAGCTGCAAAGTTTAATTTAATGTAATTTAAAGTAATCAGTTCCTGTTTCTTCTTCCCATAGTGCCACCAGTGATCCGTGTCTATCCTGAAAGTCAGGCACAAGAACCAGGAGTATCAGCAAGCCTCAAATGCCATGCAGAAGGCATTCCAAATCCCAAAATGTCCTGGCTAAAGAATGGCATGGCTATCATGCCAAAATTATCCAAGCAGCTCCTTATTTTAGGTAAGGGTAAAAAGAATGTGAGATTTGACTATCATTGGCAGAGCCGCAAGGATTTTTCTTTTATTTATTTTTTTACTAATATGTGATCTTATGTCATCTAGTTATGACTTTGCCTTTGTGCTATTCATATGACTGGCCCTATATTGTTTGTTGATTTACTGCAGCTCTTTTTTAAATGGTTCTATGTATATTATACACTTCTCTTTTGCTAGAGAATTAGAAGGCAGTATTCAATTCTTTTTATCCATTATCAGTTGAGGGATTCTATTGCTGATCATTGCAAATTAGCCATTTTGAACAGAGTCAGTAGGGTTTTCAGCAATATACTTAAGATCAATAGAATGTTTTCACTGATGGACATACCTAGCTGTCATTTTCAGAAGTTAATAATTTTATTTGGATGGGAAACCACTAAGGAATATCTGGTTTATAAGCAACATGGGGTGGGGGGGAATCTGGAAGAACATCATAGCAAACCACTTGCATAATGGTACAAAGAAAACTGCATGGCTATGAAAGAAGGTATTATACTTCATTAGTACTTGGAAAGTAGCAACCTAAAGCAGGAAAAAGATGACATAGCATTAGAATATTACATCAAGAATCCATTCCAATATCAGCTTTGACTGATTGTGAGCAAGCATTCTTAAAATATTAGATTTTTCTTGGTATATTTTTGTAAGGTTTTTTTAAAAAATTTTACCTGTACATCACTCACAAATTTACAGGATTGAGATGATTTGCAAATATTGTAAGATAAAGAAAGCAAAGAATCAATGAGGGGAGGAGGATTTTCCATTGCCAGAGGTGCTGTTATAATGGAACATGGTACTTTCTCATCCTCTAACAATTTACTTTCCTGAATACTTTCGAGCAAAGTCTGCTTATTAAGCAGTTGGGGAATTACCAGGGGGTTCAGGGATGGAGCTGTAGTATCTACAACAGGTAATCTGTGGTCTGCATACTGCTTGAGGGCCAAAGATTGCCCATAAAAGGGAAAAATGAAATACAAAGTATATTTCAATCAAATTTCACCATTCCCCCACAACTGCCACTTTTATATATCACATACTCATAATCTGTAAAATACGCATATCTGTAAAAATGCCATTTTCAAAAAAAGGATTCATAGAAGTTCAGAAATGTTAACTGTATGGATGTATTTTTCACTTGTCCTTTCCTTATTCTGACATAAGATATCAGTATGGATATCTGCAGGATATCCAGAATTTTCCTTCTGTAGACCATCTCACCTCAAAAAATATTGGACAACAAAATCATTCTGAGACCGGCCTATAATCTCTTTAATTTCATCAGAGCTCTCCAGCAAATTAATGTGCTCAGGAGAGCATCCTGACAATTGCTCAGGTTCTGCAACCTTTTGCATTTCCAACTCTTTATGCATTTCTTTTGATGGTGCTGCAGCAAATGGAAGTGAACTTCATATCAACAGTGTTCGATATGAAGATACAGGTGCCTATACTTGCATTGCTAAAAATGAAGTGGGGGTAGATGAGGACATTTCATCTCTCTTCATTGAAGATTCAGCAAGAAAAACCCGTAAGTTTAATTTATATATCTACTTTCTAATTATATATCCTCATTTGATGGACTTGAGTGATTTGAACCAAATTGGATTTTGCTTGCATAAAGGACCACATACTGAGGTCTAATGATTGTCTAGTTCACATTGATCACTAGAAATAAGAAATATTTACAAAACTTGATAGTTTCTTATCTGTAGATTTTTAAGTTATGGAAATTTCTATAGTTATCATTAGTAAGGTAAGAATTCCAGAAGTCCTTGAACATAATGCTCTCAAATTCATTTCTGAAACTGTATATGGTATATGAAGAAGAATATAATCTTGAGAAACCCTCCCCAAGGACCAGTTAAAAATGGATTGATTCAGCAGATTGTCTTTGGAGATCTTTCCAAGCTATTCTTTTTGAATTGCCATCTAGCATTGGTTTTTTGCCAAAGTGCTTCAAAATTATGAAAATTGTAATTTCAATCACTTTAGGTATCAGGCTAAAGAATGTTGCATTAAATGAAATTAAATCTAAATTAATTTAATTAACTAAATCCAATAATAGTAGTTAACAGCAGCAGGGTTGCGTTAGCCTCATTTGTCTTCCCAGTAGCCTTTGCTCTTTTCAGCTCATGACTATGAGACCCATTGCCTGACTTCACATTCACTAATTAAACTACAATTCATGATTTGAAGTGTTGTCCCATTCAGGTTGGAAAGACAATAAGATATAATAAACCTTCTAGTTCATAATTACGTATCCGAAGTCATAACTTATCTGCAAAACTATGTTCTGGAATATGAAACTATGACATACAGTATACATGGTAGAAAATAATAGTACCAACAACTACTTTTAAGGCATTACTCAGGTTAACATTCATTTTCTTTAGATAAAAGTAACAATGGCAGTTGAAGCTTTCTGTCCTATTTGGATTGCTTTTGTTACCTTCATCATTCATGCAAATTGCTAGGTGACATTGTCTGTGACAAATTCCTATAAGGGCCAATTTACACATAATTTTTTTTAAAAAAATATACCTATTTTACAGATAAGTGTAAAAATGTATGCTTTAATTCTGGTGTGTATATCACAACAAAATCAACAGAAGAAAATTGGAATTAAATACATCTGCCTAAATAATTTGCTTTCACTGACAAACAAAATGTTGCCATCTTACGTTGGATGGCAGAATAGCTCTAAAGTCCATAGCTTGAACAGCCCAGAAGTGCATTGGCTATAAGATAGCCACTACATTAGATATGCTAGTTTACATAAAATAGTGGGATTGTGCTCGGAGGAAATACTTGTAGCAAGCTGGCCAACATGTACCAATCTAACCAAGACTGAAGAACATCTAGGTTGGGAGGATTGTATTATATCTTCCGCATTTAAAAAACCATTATAGAGAGTTGAAATAAATTGTCATCACTATTACCAGACTAATATTTAGTTTTGACCTATGGGGAGTTATATATAGCCTGGACATGATTGTGGTTGGTACACCTGCTCTATATGATTACAGTGAGTTGTCTCAAAGATTACCACCCTTATGCAGGCAAAAATCTTTGGTGAATGTGATGGTTCTCCTATGTACAAATACTTTGACTGGGAGAGGAGGGGGGAGGTGTCTGGAATTCTAACACAGAAATTCAAAATTGGTGACGTTCCCTCCAACAATCTCATTTCTCTGGAAAAAATGCAGTCATTTATTACAGAAATTGCTATTGTGTAAGAAAAGAACAAAATAGTATTAACGTCATTTAACTGCTACAATGAAATGTTGACATTGTTTTTTGTTTCCATTTTCTGGCTCTCCCATTTCTCTGATGCTGCAGTTGCAAACATACTGTGGCGAGAGGAAGGTACTGCAGTAACATTGTCTTGTTGTAGTGATAATGTGCTTGTCTGCTTTAATAAATCCATAAGGAACCATTCTCCACTGATCTTTCACTAGTGTTAGCAATGTTGGCCAATCTCAGTTTAAGGCACAGCCAAACCAATTGCATAATTGGAACAATATGAATACAGTAATATGCATTTTCCAAAGGGTGCCTGATATGATGGACCAGGCCAGTCTTGTCCCACCTGGACATTTTCTAGCTATATGGACTTACACTCTCAGAATTCTTCAACTACGTAGTCATTATTAAATATTCTGGGAGTTGAAATTCACCCCTCTGAAAAGCATCTAGGTTGGGAAGACTATATTAGATCTTCCAGGAGTGTTTAAACATATTATCATCACTATTAGCAGAATAATATTTATTTTTGACCTATAAACTGTAGCAACCAGTCCCTGTCATTCTTGCTCCATAATTGTGTTTGTATAGATTATTTAATTAAGCCACATTCTTCAGTGCCATATTTCATCAATACCCTGTACAGGCGGGGAAAGTGGCTGCACTCATTTCTTTAAGCAAAACAGAACATTGCTTACTATCCATGTCTGCTTATTTGGTAGTTATGCATTCAGTTCTTGTACACAGCTTTAAACAATCAAACATTTTCAAGATTCAAATATTCTTTATAACATCTCACAATAGGATTGGAAGGCATCCAATCCTGGCCTTATTCCACACTATCATGCTTGAAAAATATATGAGGTTGCAAAATAAAACAGTCACTATGAAATGTTCCTTTGGAAAGCAAACATTAGGTCATTTGCAAAAAGGGAAGGGAAAGGTAGGGAAGGCAAGGAAAGGGTAGGATGGGATGGGATGGGACGGGACGGGACGGGACGGGATAGGACAGGATGGGATAGCACATGACATGACACAACATGACATGATAGGATAGGGTCATGGATGCTGACATTTCAGATTTAAAGATATTATATGAAAATACAAGCTACACATTCTTCCATGTATCAAATTATAATTTTATTTATAAATGTGTGTATGCATGTATGTGTGTGTGTATACATACATACATACATACATACATACATACATACATACATACATATATACATACTAGTGGTGGGTTTCAAAAAAATTTGGAACCTCTTCTGTGGGTGTGGCCTGCTTTGTGGGAGTGGCTTGCTGGCCATGTGATGGGGTGGAAGTGGCTTGGCAGTCATGTAACCGGATGGGAGTGGCTTGGCAGTCATGTGGCTGGATGGGAGTCGCTTGGCAGTCATGTGACCAGGTGGGAGTGGCCAAGACAATGTCACTGAATTCTTTGCCCCAATGGATAATCTACAAAAAGATATAAAAAAGGAAATTTATTATTTTGTGTACTTACTACTTAAATAAGATTAAAATAAATACACAAAACAATAAAAGAGTTACTTACAGAAGGAAGATGACTGCTCTTGCCAATCTTCAATATCACTGACTCCAATGAATGGCCTGCACAAAGAAGAAACACAGAAATGAACTCTTTCATTGCATGCACTGCATTAGGATGAAACCAGCACACAAAATAATAGAAAAGGAAGATTACTGTCCTTTTGTGTGTTGAAGTCACCCACTGACCACCTTGCTCCAATGAATGGCCTGCACAAAGAGATACAGAAAGGAAGACTTTAATTGCTTGCACTACTATATTAAGGATGAAACAAGCACACAAAGCAGTAAAACAGCTACTTACATAGAAAAGATGACTGTTCTAGCGGTCATACTCTGTTGCCTCTTCATCCTGTTAAATAATACTAACTACAGAAGAAATAAAACAATATTGGACTTGATCGTGGTTGTAAACTGAGGACTACACTACAGGTAACAGAAGGGACCTCTATTTTCACCCAACAATGTATAGTGTTTTCAGAAAGGATGTCCCCCAACAAACAGGAAAGATATAGTTTTTCATCTAAGAAGTTAGATAAAGAATGAATGTCATAGGTAGAGCAATGCAGATTTCTTTTTCTGAAATTTATTCCTCAGTTCAAAAAACAGGAATATATGAATTAGGTTCAGTACTTAGAACAGACCAAGTAGCTATTCAAGAGTTAGTGGTGTCATGGTTAGAAGCAATGGTAAAGTAAGATATGGATTTAAAACCAGTAATATTTGGTTGGGCATTTCAAAGGGAATACAATATATATTTAATTTTACACATGTTAACAGCTGCTGGAATTGTGTTTGCACAACAGTGGAAAAACAAAGATATGAAAATGAATAAATATTAAAATGTGCAGGAATGAATAAATTGACAATTAAAATCAAGAAGGCTTCGAATACTTTTTCATGTGAGATTTGTTTTATCAATTGCTAACTAACAGAAACAGAAATTAGAAATCTAAAAGAAAACACCAATCACAGGTCTGAAACTAAAAAGCTGTTTGATTATTTTCATCTAATTTCCATGTATTTTGGTGTGCTGAAAACAAATAAAATATTGGAAAAACTCGTACACGTCATGATTTGCCACAACATCCAAAATTGTCTTCAAATTTATCAATTTTTTTAATTTTTTGGTATTTTTTATATTATTTTTAACCAAATTTAAAGTCCAAATTACTATTAATTAATTCATATAAGTGCATTTAAGATATAAAATGCCAAAAAAATCTTAAAGGGTTTGTCCGAGTTATGTAAAAAAAGTATAGCACTGTAAATCTGAAGGTCAGCTAAGCAAGTTTTAAGTCTGTGCTTCTAATGGTAGAAGGGGTTAATCTTTCCTGAAGAATCCAGTGGGAGGGAGACACAGGGCAGATAGCAGCATCTCTGGTCAGTGCAGGGGGCGTGGCCAGCACTGTGACATCTCGTGTACAGACACAGATCTGCTCTCTCCTGCATGCCACACTTGTGCACGAATCATCATCAGGTTCTTGGTTCTAGGCTGTTCACACTTTTTCATTGCAATCCATGTTAGCTCGTCATTCTTCAACCATTATGTTATGGCTCTGCAAAAGTGTATTAATTCGCCAGACAGTTTCTGTTTCATCTGTGGTGAATATACAGTGTTGAAGCAATAGTAGAATATTACAGACTTTGTGAAAAAAGTATACTTTGCATACTTTGGACTAAAAAATGGAGATCAAGATAAAGTTTGGGTGCCTCATAAAGTATGCAAACGGTGTGTTGAGGACCTCCGAAACTGGTTCAAGGGTAAGAAAAAATATGGTATTCCTATGGTATGGCTAGAGCAAAAGAACCATAGTGGTGACTGTTACTTTTGTTCATATGATGCGAAAGGGTTTAATTCCAAATGGAAGCATTCCATTTTATACCCCAATCTTCACTCAGCAATTTGTCCCATCCCCCATGGCACAGATATACCAGTACCCAAGCCCCCTGCTACCTTGGAAGAGATTCCTAGCTCCGATAAAGCTGAAG
This sequence comes from Thamnophis sirtalis, assembly GCF_051295495.1. Classification (NCBI taxonomy): domain Eukaryota; kingdom Metazoa; phylum Chordata; class Lepidosauria; order Squamata; family Natricidae; genus Thamnophis; species Thamnophis sirtalis. Next base: position 95,713,649 of record NW_028261383.1, read on the forward strand.
TCATACCTGAACCAGATGACGAATCAAGTTCTGACTTTGAAGATGATACCACACCAAAATTGCTTTCTCAGGAGGAGATGAATGATTTGGTAAGAGACTTGAATCTTTCCAAAGATTGGATCAAGGCTGAAAAGCAGGAATTTATTGTTGCCAGGAGTGTCATCTTCATGGTTCAGGCATCGTTAAAAGGAGTTCATTCCTTACTTTGCCCAGGAAGACAAGTTAGTTTATTGCATCAATGTCGAAGATCTAATGGGTCAATTTAAAATCCAATATGATTCAGAACAATGGCGTCTTTTTATAGATTCTTCAAAAAGAAGTCTCAAAGCAGTTTTACTCCACAACGGTTTTTTACGCTTCCATACCTATAGATCATTCTGTACACTTAAGGAAACCTACAAGAACTTGGAATTGGTTCTTCGTAAACTTAAATAGAAGACCATGGTTGGCAAGTGTGTGGGGACTTGAAGGTCTTGTGCATGCTGCTCGGGCAACAAGCTGGGTATACCAAATACCTTTGTTTTCTATATCTATGGGACAGTCGAGACCGACAAAATCACTGGACCAAGAAGAGTCGGCAGCCGAGGGTGCTAACAGTCGGTGAAAAGAATGTCCTCCGAGAAACTTTGGTACCTTCCCATGAAGTTCTTCTACCACCTCTCCACATAAAATTGGGATTGATGAAGCAATTTGTAAAATCACTTCCAAGAGATAGAGAATGCGTCAAATACTTGGTCACCAAGTTTCCATGATTGTCAGAGGCAAAATTGAAGGACGGTGTGTTCGTCGGACCAGACATTAGAAGGCCCATAATTGATCAAGAGTTTGTCAATACCATGACAGATCTCAAAAAGAAGGGTGGATTGCATTTAAAGAAGTCGTACAGAAATTTTTAGGCAATAACAAAGGTCCTCACTACAAAAAGATTGTCGGAAGAATGCTGAAAGCATTTCAAGCTTTCAAACTGATGAGTTTGAAAGTGCATTTTCTCCAGTCCCACCTTGACTACTTTCCTGAAACTTTGGGAGCTATGAGTGAGGAACAAGGTGAACGATTCCACCAAGACAATAAAGAGATGGAAAGGAGATACCAGGGAAAATAGAGCATTACAATGATGGCAGACTACTGTTGGATGCTTCAGAGAGACATTCCAGATGCTACTCACAAGCATAAATGCACCAAGAGGAGCCTCACAAGGAAGAAGAATCGAGTTTAGTGTGTGTGGGTGAGCTCATTTCAGTTCAAAAAAGAATTTTCATGAAAATATTGTAATGAAACTTTAATTTTATAAATTTATTTCCATTTATTTTGAGGAATTGCCTTATTTAACCTAGTTACCTAAATTGTCAGGAAATGTGATGTCCTATGGACAACATGGAGGTCATTTTCGGATTCAGCGCACCAAAAAACATAAAGATTACGTGGAATAACCAAAACAACTCTCGAAAAAATTTTTTTGCAGACCTGTGTTATGTAAGGAAAGATCACTAAAATGTATAAGGAAATATTATTAGTACTTGATCATTATTAATGTGTAGATAACTGCGGGACATTACACACCCACAGACACAAACTATAACAGTGCCAGGAAAACACCAAAAAAATAACAATTTCCCACCAAAAGACTGCAGATGAAACCAGTTTTTTTCCCTAACCCTAAGGACAGGAAAGACAAAGCCATTGGAATAAAAACCATCAAGACATTGTGGGAAATTATAAAGGACAGTGCCAGGAAGCTCACAGAACCAGGAACCACAATTACCTAAACAACCAGGTATCACACAGAAACACACAAAATCTGGCAAAGCTGCCTTGCACCAACCTGGCCTGCCCATAGAAAAGCAAAAAAAAAATATGTTATAAATGTTATGTGTCTCAAAGTGGCTGCTTTTCTATGGGCAGGCCAGGTTGGTGCAAGGTAGCTTTGCAAGATTTTGTGTTTATTTCTGTATTCTAGACACAATAAATAAAATTTAAAAAAAACATTAAAAGGAAAAAAACTGGGTCACTTACCAGTAGGCAGAATCAGCAGCTCTCCTATGCGATGGATGCAAGGAGCAGGCAGGCGACCAGGCAGCAGGTAAGGTGGCCTGGCTGGCAGGCTTAGAAGTGGCAGAGGCCTCTGTGTGTTTCATTTTTGGCCTCCAGTGCCACTCTGCCATCCAAAAACAGGTCCATGCATCCTTTTTTTGGCCTCTCAACCTCCAGAGGGCAAGTGGGGACCACCTCATGGTCCCAAGCGGGCCAGATTAATGGCTTCAGCAGGCTGTATCTGGCCCATGGGCCATCATTTGAGGACCCCTGGTTTAGCTCCATTTTACAACCTTTCTAGACAAAGTTGCTAAGTGAATCTGGCTTCCCCAGATTGACTTTGCTTGCAAGATGTGATCACATGACTCCAAGACAACATGACCATCATAAATACATGCCACTTGCCAAGTGTCTGAATTTTATCAGGTAACTACAAGGATTCTGCAATGGTCATAAGTGTGAAAAATGATACATCCCCTTTATTCAGTGCAAGCAAACAGTCGTAAAACAAATGGTCGTAAGTCAAGGACTCTACCTACATTCCAATCAAGATCCACACAGTTTTAGTCTCAGTCCAAAATTAAAAACAAGGCAACTTCTTCCCTTTCACAACAAGAGGAGGAAGTTGAAAAAACAGTTGCCCATCAAAATGTGGTGGAAAAAAACCAAAAGGCAGCTGCTGGAAATCCTGTTCCATTTATTATTGTCCCACCACATTGGGAGAAAAGCTCTTTCTCAAGAGAAATGCTTACCCTCTCCTGTGTGAACTTCAAGCAGCTTCTCAGGAGGCTATAAATCTCCCTTTGGAAAGAGATTTTCTTCAAATTGTGCACAGACAATACAGGGAAGTATCTTTGAAAGCACTGCTGTGCTCTGACCCCCCTTTTTTTCACTTTAAACCAGGGGTGTCCAACCTTGGCATTTTAAAACTGGTGAACTTCAACTCCTAGAATTTCCCAGCTAGCATTCCCGGGAGTTGAAGTCCACACATCTTAAAGTTTCCAAAATTAGGCACCACAGATTTAAATCAGACCTGGCTGGAGCCTTGAGTTACATTAGTGAACAAGGCAGACATAACATGAAAGTCCAAAAGAGTCCAATCAGAGAAAGTAATATAAACCTAATGTTTATTTATTTATTTTTCAATTTCTATGGCCACCCATCTCAAACAAGTTTATATAAAGCTAATAACCCTAACATAAAATTAAGCATAGAAGCTTCACGCTCTTCTCCAGGAGCACCGAGAACCTTTCTGCCTCCGCTGGACTTTGTCTTGATGATGTCACCACAGCTGCCAGGCACAGAAGGACGCAGGTAGCCAGAGCCTTGCTGAGGCAGCCCGGTGGGTGAGCGAATGAGGATCAGGCAGCCTGATCATCCCTCACTCACTGGCTCTCCCACCGCTCTGGCTACCTCTGTTCTTCTGTGCCCAGCAGTTGCGGTGATGTCATCAAGATGAAGTCCAGCAGGTTCTCGATGCTCCTGGACTTTGTCTTGATGACATCGCCGCAGCTGCCAGGTGTGGAAGGTAACCAGAGCCGCACTGTGGCAGCCCAGCAGGTGAGCGAGCAAGTGAGGATCATGCAGCCTGATCCTCCCTTCCTCCTTCCCTCACTCGCTAGGAAGTGCGGAGAAGTCCAGCAGAGGCAGGAAGGTTCTCGGAGCTCTGGGAAGCTGTGAAAGTGACTGGGGAGCGCCGAGAACCTTTCTTCCTCCACTCCACCTTGTGCTCTTCTCCGTGCGCTCCTCACGACTGCAATAGACATCCAGAAGTGTGGCTAATGTGGTGTGGGCTTCCAGACCAACAGCTTCCTCCACTTCTGGATGTCTATTGCAGTCGCGAGGAGCACGTGAAGTCCAGCAGAGGCAGGAAGGTTCTCGCCACTTCCCAGTCACTTTCATGGCTTCCCAGAGCACGGAGGAGCATGTGGGGAAGAGCACCTCCTCCTCTCTCCTCCTCCTCTTCACTCCCCAAAGGCTCCTCTCCTCCTTACCGGAGCTCAACAGGAGCCAGGCACAAGGGATTTCACTGGGAAGGGAGGTGGGGAACCAGTGGGGGGCAGGGACACCCTGGAACGCCCCATGCTTTGCTGGTGGCCACACCTCCTAGGCACATTTGGGGAGGTCCTAGGAGACTGGCCGTGTCACACAAGCTACCTCTCGATAGCAGCAACAGAGTGAGAGGGGGCAGGCACTCCATGACGAACCTCTTCTAACCAGTATGGTAGATTTCTGGAAGCTCTTCTACCGAACTGGTTAGAACCAGCAGGAACCCACCTCTGATACATACATACCCTGTTTCCCTGAAAATAAGACCTCCCTGGATAATAAGCCCTCCCAAAAAATATTACAACGCAGCAGCAGCCATGAGGTGACTACATTCGCCGCCTCCTGCACCTCAAAAGTAATAAGACCTCCTAAAAATAAGGCCAAGTGCTTATTTCAGGGAGTCTTATTTTGGGGGGGAATTCAGCATGGGAATTCTTGTTTAACTTTTAACTTAACAAATGCTGATTATGACCAAATGAGTTCATGGCTAACTTTCTAGACCTTTGGCAGACCTATAAACAGCTTGACATCCTGCTAAATTACTGAAATAATCCATATTGATTGCACCCTGTGATGAAAGGATGTTTCCTTTAGCCCTTAGCATCATAAGGCTTCTTAGGTTGTTTAGAACTGTTATTAAAGACATCAGTAATAGTGCTATAACAGTAGAATGCACTTTGCACTAAAGAAAACCCAAGATATTACACTTTCAGGATCTCCTACAGTTTTCAGCTTGGCTCTTGAGTTCAAGAAGCAGCAGCTTGGGCCTACGGGAACTCCCCCCCCCCTCCTTTCTTCTTTCAGTTCTCTAATGTCCTCATTCATCTCTCATGATATGAAAGTAGGAATAGCCACACATGATTAAGTAGAGAAATAGCAAACAGACAAGTAGACATATAAAATGTCTATTATAAAATGCTGAGAAAATCAGAAAGGCAGTTTTCAGATTAATTTTAAATAAATATAACATCATAGATGATGGCAACAAACGTTGCAGTGCCTTCTGAGTTGCTATGTCAGTTTATTCCTGAATTTTAAAATTTGCTGGCATGGGTTTTTCAGAAAGAGGACAAGACAATCAGACTGCAAATAATGAAAAGACAGCCAGATTATAGATATAATGATAGGAGAAAATTAAATTTTGCTCATCTGCAAAAAGATTGTGAGAACCATTCTTTGTTTATAATGCTCTGCTGTATTGCAGGTTAATATCCCTGGGAGAAAACTTATTCAGTCATGGGGTTACATTATCTTTCTTTGAAATCAATTCAATAGATATTTCAAATGGGGGGAGGGAGAGAAAGAAACAAGGATGTTCCTTGGAAGAGAATGCTATGTGAAATGAAGAATTCTAAAAGCCCATTTGGAGCTAAACTCTGTTCATTGAAACAAAATACTGTACTTTATAAAAGTAGACATAATTTTTACCAATTGAAACACTGGCTCTCATGGAATTCAGACAACAATATGCAGTATTCCAATAGAAAATGTATTATGAATGTGTGTTTGCATCACTAATACATAAACAACATTAAATACATTCTTGATATTACCATTAGCAACTGTTTTAAGAATGTGACATATCAAATCCAGAATGTGGATCGTGTATTTTTATCAAAACAGTCATGCAGAATAGGAAGTCAGCATGCATGAACTATTCATAATTCTCAATTACACATAAATTACTGCATGATTGTTACAATTTGATTAAAAATCTCCCAATTTTATATACCTGCAGAAATGTGCACTCATTTCATCAGAGGCCAAACTCCACCTTCCAAATGTGCATATTTAAATTCTTGTTGAATGGGAATGGAAAAGTTTCTCAGTAATGAACTGTTATCTAAGAAACTTTGGGCCAAAGAGTCTTTAACTGATCCACAGGAATTAAAGCTGCCAGGCATTATCTATGCTTTCAGAAATGCATGGTTCTGCACTCCAGCATCACATCTAAGCTTCATTCTTCTAGACCCATTTTGATGCCTTTACTGGGGTATTTCTGTGATATAATTAGGAGGCTGAAACATCATAAGATTGAATAATCCGGGTACCATTGTGTTTCTTTGCTCTATTTTTCTGCAAGTTCACATCCATTAACCAAGAAAATAAGTATTATCTGGAACTGTTCTTTTTTTTTAAGCAATTATCCCAATCAAAGGCCTTTTAAAATTATTAAACTGTCTCTGATTCTGACAATGTACTCTCAGTTGTAGTAATAGTATGATTTGAATTATCTCTCCTTGAAATAATTGGGAGTGACAGTGATTAACCTAAACTGGATTAATATCCAGTCCTGGAAGCATGTGATCTACTCCAGAACATTTCTAGTCTGAACAGGACTTGGAGATCACTAGCTGAAGCAGAATTACTATCTACAACAGCTGATATTTTAAATTAATATATGTGTACATTCCATGCAAAAAAACCCCAAGAAGTAGTAAAACAAAATTTGACCACAACAGAACTATGGATGTTTGGCAGATAAGTACACTATCAATATCACTTGGAATGACAGTAGCCATTACAAAACAGCCAGTATAAATCTGTACTCTGATCATGTGTATTGATTGGATTGCTGAAAAATGATGGAAAAGCTGCTCAATACAGCATACAATGTATTTATTACTGCTTCTGCATGTAATGGAAAATGAAGTCCTCTGCCTAAGTCATGGGACATTCTGATGAAGCACAAATGTAGAATGCAATCTTTTTACTAGCAGCTCATTGACAAATTATTTTTCTCAAACTTCTGGAATGCCCCAGTTTTCACAGATGAGTGCTGTTGCAATGCTAAAAGGTTCCATATTTGTGAATTAGAGTTTGCAAAATTTCAAAAATGTCTTTGCTTTGGCGGCTATGAGAACTGACCGATCCCCAAAAGCTATTGGACACCAAACAAAATATTCCCTGAAACCCATAGATAACACGCATTGCTTCAGTTTGCAACTATGTGCAATCCATTATAGAATTCCTGCCTTTGAGGCATTTTTCTAAAACACCAAAATGGTTAGAGGTCCCTTTTTTCATGTAAAAGAAGGAAATCAGAGCCGAGGTGGCGCAGTGGTTAGAGTGCAGTACTGCAGGCCACTTCAGCTGACTGCTATCTGCAGTTCAGCGGTTCAAATCTCACCGACTCAAGGTTGACTCAGCTTTCCATCCTTCCGAGGTGGAGGAAATGAGGACCCAGACTGTGGGGGCAATATGCTGACTCTGTAAACCGCTTAGAGAGGGCTGAAAGCCCTATGAAGCAGTACATAAGTCTAACTGCTATTGCTATTGCTAATCTGTTTGTCTGATCAACAGACTCATTATCCCAGTTCCTTATTTGAAGTTTTGACTGATACCACCAAGGCAAAACATTTTTGGGTCTACCTATACCTCTTTTCCCACACCTTGAAGCCGTACTTGTGATATGAACTTTAATTTTGTGAATGCACCAAAAGCATCCTAATTTTTAGGTGTTTTTCCTTTTCCTTCCAGCCTTTCTTTGTTAGTACTTTCCTTTTCTGGTTTGGCTTTCATTTTGCTTTTGGACATAGGAAATATGACTTTTCTTCCCTTGCTCTTTTTGTTCTGCTTTTTTCTTCAAGGGCTCAGTGTGGGAAGCATGTTCTATGTCTTTTCTGAGGACGGAATCACAATAATTCAGCCAACTGACTGTGAGATCCAGAGACATATCAAACCAAATGAGAAAGTGTTTGCCAGTTATGTAAGTCTGGGATTATGATTAATATTCAGAGTATTGATAATGTTGCTCTAATTCAGGGATTCTTAAATTCTGTAGATATGGTGGCTTCTAACATAAATGATATATCCCCTATAAACAACATTTCTTGATGATGTGTTGAGGAAATAAATTCACTTCTTAGTTTTAATAATTAAATCTTAATCTATATACTAGATGAATTTGCAAATTTTGTGGTACTGTAATGATTTGTAAAAGGAGCAATCACAAAATGAATTTTTAACAGTGTCCCTTCTTGCCTGTGCAAGCCACATCAAGGGATTTTTTTTTTTAAAAAAATATTGTGATAACCTTCCCCCAATTTGCTCTAAGGTGGAATCCCTCTGGAGGACCAAATTTATCGGCTTTCAAGCCACAGACTGAGAAACATGAGCCTAATTTGAGCCTCATTTAATTGAGAAACCTGAACCTAATTGAATTATGAAAAGGGAGAACAAGTTATACAAATGTGTATGACTAAAAAAGTACAAAGATGAGTTTGGCACTTGTTTGTTGATATGATACATTGCATTTGGCGATAGAAAATGCAATTTTGAATGCAGATCCAATCTGAAAGTGTATGTTCATGCTGGAGAGAGATGCTTTGCGTTTTGGGGAAACAAGGTGGATTATGCATCTAAATAATAAATAAAATAAAATTCAAAGTATTGCATACTAAAGAGCACAAGGCTGTTTCTAGTACAAGCAAGAACATTTCTGTACTTAAACAAGTGCATAATTTTTACTTAACATCCTCAGGTTTGGGGAGGGAGGATTCCCTCTTTGTGAATACATTTGACAGAGATTCAAACTCTATTCCTCTTTTTATTTCAGGCAGATATCTGTCCTACTCTTGAAGGTGAAGTTGTTCAGTCTTGCCTCTGGGCTTCTGCTGTCAATGTTAGAGACAAATATATTTATGTTACTCAGCCTAAGTGGAATAGAATAATGGTCCTTGATATTCAGACACAGAAAATCATTCAGGTAATCTTACAGTGACAACTAGTTGTTTTAAGATGGGGAAAATAGCCTTCACAGTGCAAAGAATTTTGCTGTTTCCCTGAGGAAATTCTAGCTACTGCCTTAACCATGGCTTACAGTCTACTGTTTGGTCTGTTTGTTGAGGGGGGAAACCCCTATTTGCAGCTTGTTATAAAAATGACAAGGCTTCTATTACAAACAAGATAAAATGGCCAGTAGAAAAAGGATCATTTTCTACTGCACTCTTCTAATGGGTTCTAAAAAAATCAATGAACATATGCATGTACGATTCTCAGGATTTGCTGACTGAAATTATTTTCTTGTACCAATATTCAATATAACACTGTATGTATGTGACCATATCTAATGTATAAGTACATCAAGGTTCTATCCTGTTGTAAAAATATATGTAGCACGTGAAGCCTGATCTTTGCACATCACCCTTGCTAGATCCAGTTGAGTACAATGGAAACCAATAATAAGGTTTTCCACAGCAATGACTTCATATGCACTGAAATTAGTAACATTAACTTCCAAATAGTCATTCCATTCCATTGATTTTCATCATGACATGGTGTAATATATGATGTGTTTTCTTCATCTGAGGTTTCACCTACAATTAAAAAACGCTAAGGATCAGATGATTTTTACTGTGTCCTGATGTATAAAACTGTAGAACACAAAGAAGGCATACTTTCTTTTTCACATGAGTGTGTGTGTGTGTGTATATATACATGTATCTTTCATCATATATATATATATATATATATATATATATATATATATATATGCTTTTTATTTGTGCTGATAAATAAATAAAGGAAGACTAGTATAGATCTATTTCAAGCTATTTAGCTCTCATCAGCTAGCCATATATATGTTGTTTGTGTGTGTGTGTGTGTGTGTGTGTGTGTGCGCGTGCGCGCGTGCGCGCGTGCATATATATACAGAAAACAAATATATATATTCATTCGTATTCGGGTCTTTTCCTGTGTAAGATTGAGATTGCACGAAGCCGAAAACACCAGCCTGAAGATGGCGAGTGGGACCTTGCCGAAATGTTGCCAAGACAATCTCAATCTTACACGGGAAAATACCCAAATACAACAAGACCATATATATATACAAGAAAGAAAGAAAGAAAGAAAGAAAGAAAGAAAGAAAGAAAGAAAGAAAGAAAGAAAGAAAGAAAGAAAGAAAGAAAGAAAGAAAGAAAAGCTTTGAGAAAATAGGAAGCACTTTACAGTGCAGGGGACATTCCAAAGCTCCTCATTGTTGGATGTACTGAACTCTGTATGGAGAAAAGCCACTAGACTTAGGTTTTCTGTTGATACCAATGGCGTGAAATTGCATATGTAACAATGATGTTGGAGGACCATCTGCAGGATGATATCATAGATGACATTAGTACTACTAATATAAGGACCAGGTCTCAGTAGGCCGTGAGGTCTTCTACAGGGTATTTACAGTAGAAATGGTAGTCTTATGTTGTCTAATTTTAATAGAAAATGGAAAACATGTCCAGCAATTCTCATTCGCAGTTTGATAACTGCGCTAGTTTCCAGATTCAGAGACTGCATTCCCTCTTTATGAAAAAGAACTAACACAATTGGTTTTTGTTGTTGTTTTGTTGTTTCTTTGAAGTCTCTGGATGTTGATCCTCTGCCAGTGAAGTTACATTATGATAAATCACATGACCAAATATGGATACTTAGCTGGGGGAATATGAAGAAATCCCATCCAACATTACAGGTACATTTCCAATGAGTTTAATGTGTATTGTATTCCAATGTGTATTTATAGTTTTCTATAAACAGGATTTTAAAAATAGAAATGTAATTGTTCGTTTGCATACCAATTTTGCACCCTCCTCTGCTCCTCCTGTTTTATTTTGAGCAGTCTGAAAACAGGACTGACAGACAGAAACGTGCTCGTTGAAAGGTACTGTCAATTTCAGTGTCACTGGGTGAATATCACAGTGATATTCAACATCACTGAGAAGTTTTGGATCTCCAAGAATTGTCACTTAATGAAAGAGCAAGAGAAAATGCTTTTTGTTGAGTTGTTCTCTTCTTCAGCCTCTTGCTTCATTCTCCTTAGTTTTGGAGGAGATGATCCCCCAGAATAGATTCTGGAGGTGGGGGCGAGGAGATGATGAAGGAAAGAAGAATTAGCAATCTCTTTCTTTATCTTGTTTGCAAGATCTCCACTAGATCAAAATCAATCCTTCAAGCATAATGGGATCATAGAAGTCCACCACCCATTCTTCTTATCATCATTTTATCAGACATCACTTTTAATTATTAGCAGTTAGTTTTGGAGTTATCCTAAACATGAGTTCTCTCCTTTTATTTCTTTTATTTTGAATTATTTTCTTCCTCTTATTTCTTTTCATTTCCTCCATCCAGAAAACCCATCATCCTTCCCTTGTGCCACAGTCTAGTTGTGGATTGAAAGCCATCATAAAAGACACCACATTTAAAGAATTCGGGGTTGTGGAATTGATTCCCATCTCCCAAATGTACTGGGTCTCTTGGAGAAGCTTAAATAAGCTTGAATCTTACCAAACTGTTTTTCTTTGCTACACAGAACATGTTTTGTATGAATACTCTTATCTTTGCCAGTTCCCTAGGTATTGTAATTTGCATTATTGAAATAAACAAAACAAAAAAGGGATTCTAGAAAGACAAGTGTAAGTGTAGATTACCTTCCAGCTCTGTAGAGACAGAAAGAAAGATGTCCCTACACAATTCTAGTATAAGCCCTACTCAAAGCCTTCCATTTATTCTCATAGAAACCTATGGACTTGTGTTGCTTGTTCTTATAACTAATGATACCTTCATTCTCTGTCTACCCATTGTAATAGTGACCAAGACATATCTGTATGCAAATGATCATGGCACAAAGGCCCTGGCAGCCGAAAACAGAGCTTGGGAGCCTGTTTTCGCTGGCAGAAGCACCACGGGATCGGTCCTTTGCTGTTTCCAGGGTAGCCCCACAGGCCAGATCTAAGTACCCTGCAGGCCAGATCTGAGTCCTGGGCCTTGAGTTTGACACCCCTGTTCTAGATATTTATTTCAGTACTTCCTTTCTTGCTCCAATGTTTGTTTGTTCATGGTAGGTAATATCAGAAGCAAGTACAGGAGAGAACCAGCAGATCATTGGTACCCACCTGACTGGAATGGATGATTATTTTATTCCATCTACAAATCTGATTATCAATCACATCAGGTAAGAGTTCTCTAACAGCTGTACCTTTGGTCTAACAATTCTTCTGAGTCAAAGATAATAGTGCTTTGATTTTGTACTCTTGCAAAAAAAAAAACTCATGAAGAAGACATAACATCTTCTGTAAAGCCTCTTGACAGTATAAAAATAGGATATGATATCAGGCAGACAGAATGGACCCCAAGAAGCAATGGAGCAGTCATTGGGAAAACCCTGATCTAGTCATAAAGCAATATCATCAATGTTTATGAAGCCAATTGATTGTACAATATGCAGAATCATTTCCAGTAAGTTGCCAAAAGTTTGCCATGACAACACAACACTATTTTTGTTGTTATTTGTTTTAATGAAGGGGGAAAAAACTATGCTTTGTTTTAATTTCAGAAATTGTATATGTTTGCTTTAAATAGTAATATACATTTGCACAGGCAATGGTGACATATAAATTATTATCATTTATATATGTATACAAATACACATATGTATACTAATATTCCAATTCTAGATGTTTATTTTAATTTTAATTAGCATATGATATCTACAGAGATCATGCAATCACTGATATACAAATTCAAATTAAATAAAGCATCATACAAAATCTATTTTGTTACATATAAACATACTATATATATATATATATATATATATATATATATATATATATATATATATATATATATATATATATATATATATATATATATATATATATATATATATATATATATATATATTGTATGCAAGTTTTTGGATGGATGGATGGATGGAGAACATACATACAGTAGAGAGATATATATAACAAAATATGTGGACAATATAATAAAATAAAATATTAAATTAATGTAAAACTAAAATAAAATCACAATAATAGAGATCCATAGAATTGCAATGGGATTCCAGGTGTAACCTAGGTGATGTGGGGTTTTGCAGTAATTAAATTGTTGGAATAAAGCTCAGCAAACCTGAGTCATGTAAATTGGCTAGATAACTTTGACCTGCTGCCGCCACCACCACCACCACCACCACCACCACCATCCAAATCATATCACAGGATTGCTATAGTGGGGATAACCTGAAATGGAATCTCTAGGTCAATTACCCTGAGGTCTTGGAGGAAAGGAGTAATGTAAATGTAATAAATAGAGTTTGTTCATGAGCAGATTTGTTATCTGACCATGAAAAAAGGTAGCTCTCCCTTCTTGCCACTGCTCTGATGAGAAAAGCATGTCTTGTATGTTTCAAGTCAGACCATGAATGACTTGGAATAGGCCCATAACTACCATGGTGGCCATGAACTCCCGAGGTGCTGCCAAGGCTAGTCCCAGGGAGAGCACATTGAAGTCCTTCATGATTATAAGCCTGGAGAATTCCACAGTCAGCCTTGAGATGGCATCCCACAGCTCAGGCAGGGAGCTTACCATGGGATGCTGTTAGAGTAATACCAATCCCAAGTGATCTTGAGAGCCTATCTTCAATTTTTCAATTTAGATTTCAAGTTTTCAAGAAGTTAGCACACATTTGCATGTCAACTCAAACAATGATTTAGCAACCAATGATTTAAGGTCCAAAAATGGAATGAGCTAGAGTCAGCTAAGACAGGTGGTGGAGCTTGGAAGAATCCCTGTCCTGTATCATAAGGAATGATAAAAGTATTGATGTCAATATAAATTGATGATTTTTGAAGCTGCCTCCTTGAGGAAATCATAATTAGTAATGTTCAAAATCTGGGTTTGAACAACAACAACAAAATCTAGCCACCCAGAGGAAAAAAATGGAGGGAATGTACAGAAAATGCTTGAATGCTTATTTAATAACAGCAGGTGCATCATTGATCTGTCTCATTCACCTGTCAATGTAACCGTGGGTATGTCTCCTATGAAATCTCCATGAGCAGATAAATCTGACTACCAGATGTCTTTTTAGACCCATGTTTCTCAAACTTGGCAGCTTTTAGGTATGTAAACCTCAACTCCCAGAATTCCCCAGTCAGCCTTGAGGAAAGAAGTTGAAATCTATGTATCTTAAAGTTACCATTGGTTTATACTGCAGCCTTACATTTTTGTGAGCATAGATGATCTTTAAACAAAGTATTTTTTCTTTAAAATGCACTTCAATGCATCCTGATACAAAGGAACAGCAGGCATAATCTTATTACTCCTTAGCCACAAACCATTTTCATTTTCTGCACTAGATTTCTTTTTTAATTTGTAATTGAGGCAAGACAAACTAAATCCCAGGGTTATTTGTAGGATCAGAGAATATAAAACTGTTTTTCTTAAGGAATGGATTTTTATGCATGATATTGTGCAGCTTTCAACTCTATTTTTTCTGTTTACACATACACACAAACACATAATTATGCACTATCCACCACAATCCCAAAACTCTTTGTTGTTTACAATAATGATTATTATTTGGAGAAAGAATACGTTTCTATGTGCTAGAACTGTCAGAAATATGGTTTTCAATCAAAAGTATTGGAACATTAGGATCTGGGGAGAAAAATCACAAACTATAGTTTGGGATTGAGAAATTACAAAAACCCATTCCAAATTAATGCTGCTATATATCTGGCTTTTGTGGTCATCCAGATTTGGTAGTCCAAATACCATAATCTTATTATTTTGATTTCTCCAGGTGGAGGGACCATCCATGTAGTACATTTTCTATTAATTTAAGTCACAATGGGAGATACCATTTTTTCAATTCAAGACAGATTGCACCATTTAATGTTTCTTCAACTCTTCTAGCACTCTTCCACCTCATTCTGTTTAATAAGCATTTTCTGCAAAGGAAGGACGGGTTTAAAGGGTACCAGGATATATGGTCATCTCCCCCTCCCCCCAAAAAAATCTACCATCATATGTGTCCCCAGCTAGTTTTTCTATATAGACATTTATATTTTGCAATGGATGTAGATTTAGTAAACCCTTTGATTTCAAATGTCTATGCTACCAATGAGAACACTGAGAAAAGACTTACATATCTTGAAAAAAATAGTTTTCTGTATCACTTATTGAGGTCTGGTTTATGTTAGTCTGATATATTTAAAAATCTTTATGCAATGGAAACATACATTAAGACACTGAAAAGCAGTAATCAGAAGGATAATGCTATTTTTTTTCCAGCAAGAGGCTTAAAGCAAATGCTAGAAGCAATGATCTTCCGCTATTACCCAAAAATGTCCTCGGGCATTTCACCATTTCACTCTCTTGAAATCTTGAAAGCACAGAATCCATTTATTCCATAGTACAAAACCTGACAGTGTGCTATTTCACCTTTAATGTCTTTCTTCCATGAATATCTCTGTGTGTCCAACTAAATATATTCTATTGCAGCTCAGAATTAAGCTCTATGTGGCATTAAACAAGGTAAAATTTCTTTGCTTCATTCCTTTCTGTGATCAAAATACAGTGTGACATTTGATCTAAGCAAGGTTGGGTAAGATGAGGCTCCAGAATTGGGGGTTGCCCAAAGCTTCTGCAGAGTTTTCATCAAAGTTTCACTGTGACAGATGAGACATTATTAAAGATGTGGCAATGGTCATACTAAATATTTGAAATTAATTTATTGTTCATGGTGTCTAATTTCTGTGCTCACTTCACTCAGTGTTTATGATGTTCACTCCAAATTTTTGGAAGGTGGGCCATAGTGTCTCATACCTGAGACTGAAGTTTGGCATTTCACCTCAAAATTGTGTGCTATAAAGGTTGTTTTTTTTAAAATGAATGTTGGTTTTGAGCGCTTGGGCACCATAAACTTGTTCACTCCTGAATGGAACCATGTTTCTTAAAGTGCATAATTAGTTATACCATGTTTTGCCTTTTATTTACAGGTTTGGTTTCATCTTCAATAAGTCAAAGGCTGCCGTTCACAAAATTGATCTGGAAACCATGGCTCCTATCAAAACTATCAGCTTTGGAAACTACAGCTGCCTGCCCCAAGCCATGGCCTACACACACTTGGGAGGTTATTTCTTTGTGCAGTGCAAAGCAAACAAGTCCATCCCGAGAATTCTGCAACTTATCATTGACAGTGTTACAGATTCTGTTATTGGTCCCAATGATGATGTATCAGGTACTCCCTACATCTCTCCAGATGGACGTTATTTGGTCAGTGCAGATGAAGAGAGTAGGAGGATCAGAGTCCAGGCCATAACTGTCCAAGGAGAAATCAAGTTGATTTATGATTTACAAACCTCTATGCACATATCTCATCTGACATTCCAATCCTCTTTCACTGAAGCCAATCAGTATTATATTTATGCTTCTTCACATTTGCAAACAGATGTGCTTTTTATTGAGTTGTCGACAGGGAAAATGGACCTCTTGAAGAACTTAAAAGACCCTATCAGACCTAAAGACTGGCCCTGGAACAGCTACAACAGAATTATCCAAGACAGTGGATTATTTGGTCAATACCTTCTAACACCAGCAAAGAGTTCACTCTTTATAATTAATGGCAGACAAAATACATTACGCTGTGAAGTTTCAGGAATCAAGAAGGGCAACACAGTAGTCTGGGTAGGAGATGTATGAAAAATATACAAAAGGAAAAAGAAACCAGAACTTTCAGGAAAAAAAAAAAGGACTGATTGAACATTTAACTGCAGCGAAAAAATATATATGCAGTAGCATTGTATATTTTTACACTGAGGGGGGAAACTGGTATACATTTCACAGTAGAAGACTGGCCTATTGCAAATAGGGTATGATCTGATAATTGGAATTGGTTGTACTAGGAATTTATGTTGAGTCGGATTTAATGACTTAATGTATGGGATATACCCTGGGAAAGGAATGATTCACCTGAGATGCGATAAGTGACATCCTACAGAGCCTCACTTTTATCTTGAAAGGCTGATCAATCTTTCGGTTCTCTCTAGGCAATCGGTTTTCATTCTGTTACTCCAACATAACATTTTGTATACAACATTGTGCCATGTGGCATGAGATCAACCCTGTCACTTAGATATTTTATTTTTACAAGGATGGAAGAGCTGGAGGAATTTAGACTTTATAGAGCTATTCATGTCAAAGGTTTCTGGAATCATTCTGTATACTAGATAATATCAAGGCAAAAGGTTTGCCTATTTTAAAAGGCAAACTCATTCATCTAAAAACAGACTGGGGCAGTAAGGTGAAAAACTGAAGTATGTGTTGTTTCAACGTCTACTACTCCTACATATTTCAAGGGTGGCAGCCTTTTCCCCGGTCCCTCTCTTATCCTGAGGGTATTGTACTGAAGACACTGCAGTCAACACTAAAGGCAACACTTAAGAAGTGACAAATCAAGGATAGAGAGGGAAGTATGAAACTGATTCAGAAAAATGGAAAGAAAGAAATACTGGATGTAGTCCAGATGTAATCATGCTTGGAACAGACCAACTGAAATTGTTAGGCGTAGGATTTCCATTGTAAGCCATGGTTTTTTCTCTTTAGATAATACAGTTCCTTTAAAGGGTAAAATTTATATGGACACACACGCACGCACGCACACACGCACATACACACGTATAACCAAATGATATTGTATTAGATCGTTCTCTCAGACCTAACCCAAGCATGTGTACCTGATGTAGCCGGAGTTGCAGAACCTCCTGATCTAGGAAACTTTGTTTAAGGTGTCAATAAATGAACAAATATGCAAATATCTTCTATGTAATCCACAGAGAGAGATATTAAGTTTATTTTTTGAACAGCATCAGCCATACAAAGTGTACAAAAATAAGCTGCTATTTTAGCATTAGAGAAAAGAAGCAGTACAATGTTTCCAGTGCAGAAACATTTTTCAGAAAGCATTTATTCCCCTTCATTTAAAATTTACCATTCGTCAAAGAAATTGGGCCCTTCGTAGAAACAATAGATACATCTTTAAAAGCACTCTTTTTAATAGCATATTTTTGTGCAGAAAACTTTTAGCTTTTATATAAATCAGACATATCTGTCATCTAGGATCTTAGGAAGAAAAGCCTTTTAAAAAAAATCTATCTATTCCATTTTGCTGTTCTTCATATTATTCTTTCATTCATAATGTCCTCATTTTTAGTCAATTCGAATTTAGTTATGAAACACAGAATAAAGTAACACTTACTTAATGAACTAAAAGGGAAAGGGGATGCCTGTTAAAGTAAAGCATCCATTAAATCAGAATGAGATTTTATATCTGCAGATTTTACACATCTATACATGCATAAAATGGGAATAGCGATTTACACATGCATAATTGATATATTGTATGCATGGATAAAATGGTGCATGGGATTGTTATGTATGTGTAAATGGCAAATGGGTTTTTATGCATGCACAGAACCATACAGTATACTGACAGATTTTGTTTATTGCATCTGAAGAGCATTAAAGCAAAATTTTACTGCAATTTAACAGAAATTAAGATATACCAATAATGCGAAGACACTAAGACTTGTGCATTGACTCAACATAGAATGCGAATACACTTGCCCATTTAAAAAGACGTGATGTAAATGCATCTTGTTAAGAAAGAAAACTCTAAATAAATACATTTGGAATACAGATACACGCACAAATATGAAGTCCCATTGTACCTTAAGTCAGGAGAGCTCAGATCCCTTTATCTGATGTGTTTATTCTTGATGCATTTTAAAATACAACTTCAATTGGGTTTAATATATTTTCCATAAGGTTTGGTGAGTTTTCCATAAGGTTGGTGAGTTTCCTCCCACCCCACCTGCAAAGGGATTTTGTTGACTGGGTTTTATATTTATTCAATATATATGGTAATAACTTGAAAAGTACCCTCTTTAATCATTTTTGCAAGAAATGAAACCACTGTGTTTTAGAAGCACAACATTATTTCTGCCAAGCAGACAGTAACCGTCTTTAATTTGATTGATGATTATGTGCCAAGGGCTTTAAAGTGTATATCTATGTGCACTAAGATATTCTGTTCCAAAGGGGATCCCTGCTTCTATGGGCTGAATATGCAGAACATAGTACCATGGATGCCCCACAATCCTTCATCAGTCCTACGGCAGTCTTATCCAACCTTGCTGGCAGATGATTTCTGGGAGTTGAAGTCCATGCATTGGGGGAGTGAGGAGTGAGGAGACAGATTAGGCATATTGATAAGACAGGTATTTGAACTTCTAAGCGGTTTGACATGCTTAATATCAAGAACCCAAATCCACGTTTTCAACTGTATGGAATAAGACAAATATTTCTCTATTACATATTAGCCTTTCCTGAGAGATTTCTATCTCTGGCCATCTACTAATGGATATCTCAGGTAGACTGAATCCATATTATAAATGTAAGCCACTTCATTTTGTTAAAATGCTTTGAGAACCATGTAATCATATTTGAGGATCTACAAATTGTTGACTAAGAATTCTTAGTGTATCCTTCCCTCTACTCATCAGTCTTCCATTTTCATTATTCACTCATGGGAGCTACTAAAAGTGGAAACCAACCAAATTCTGAAGTATTGATACAACTTAAAAACATTTTTCCCATTTTTGAAAGAAACAGGAGAACAATGAGGTCTTCTAAATTGATGAATGACAGAATTCTTGCACTCCACTCCTTAACTTTCCAGAAATAAAATAGGATATGACAGATGTTACAAAAAAAGCAAAGTAGTAGGGGTTGTGCCCTCTCTTGTCCCAATGTGATCAGTGGTAAAATACACTCCCTCCTCCCTAAAGCCACTATTTTTTTTCCTATGAGCCATAGGAAATTAGAATTCAGACATTAAATATTGGATGTATGCTCCATTTGGAAATATTGTAAAGTAAAGCTGCATCCTATTTATTGTCAAGGTGATTTATTGAGTGCTGCTTTATTATTCCATTTTTATTATTTTTCAATAAGTTGAGTTGCCCATCAATTAAAACTTTTGTGACATAGATACAGGAAAAAAAAAATGTTGATTTTTTTTTAAAAAAAATCCTTGTAAATATCTGTTGAGGTAAATATTCTTGAAATTCAGATATGAAGGGTGTGTAATAAGCTTCACTGCTTTCTGTTTACTTTTACTACACTGCACTAGAGTGAATTCAAATGTTAATTTTCCAAAGATGCCTCTGTGACTTTCTTCTTTCGCCCTCAAGTTCTATTGATGTGTGTTCTAAATATCCAAATGACCTCATCCTACTTAGAAAATGATAATTAATTTAGGTGCATCACATAACTTGTGAACAGTTCCAATGATGTTTGATCTAACTGAAAAGTGTGCACATTTCATAATCATTATTCTGAGATCACAATTTCTCTGTACCACAAAAGGTGAACATTGAGTTTGTTTCCTTACAACTCTTGTTTCTCAAGCTTATTAAATCTCATTTGGTTGCATTTCCTGATTTATTTCTTTTGTCTGCCCGCACATGACATCTGGATACCACTTCCTATCCTTTGTCTGCCAAAAATTAATAGTGACAGTCACTAAGGGGAAATAATCTAGATTGGAATAGCATGTAATTAGCTATCCTAACATGCTTATATGTCATTAAAAGTTTTATTGGATGGACAATGATTTCGATGAGCTGATTTAAGATAATGATCAAAGCCCTGGTATCCAATGCAATGTTTTTTTTCACTACTTAAATAAAGGACAGTATGAAAGAGTTGTCATGATCTACCTTGCTAGTAATAGTTCATTTTTCTTTTTAAAGAGGAAATTGCTAAAACAGTTTTGCTACTTTTAATCTAGCAATTTATCTGTACCTTGCTTAGTGCCACTCAGAATTAAACAGGCTACTTTGACATTTTGGTAGAGAAGACAAGGATTAAGCTCTAGTCTGTGTGCCGATGTGAACATGCCCATTTCATAGCGGTCCACTTTTTTTTTTCTTGATACGCATTCAGAAAGTGGGGAGTGTCGTTATAAACAACAGGCAGTTAGAACTGCGAGCAATGTTTTTATCATTGTTTTATTGTTACCCTTTTATTATATTTATGTTTTCATCTCTTTAAATTGGTTTGGGAGGGTGTTTGCCCTGAGAAATGTCTTGGAAGTATTGTTTTAAATTAACAACAGCAAGAATAACACATCTTTCTTCCATGATAATTACTCTTGAGGTTCAAATGAAACAATGATAGGATTGAATCATTTGAAAAAATAATAATACATTTTTCCTCCCAGTCAGGTAATAAATCTTGACCATGAACCAAAGGGAAAAATTAAACAGTTGTTTGCTAGTGGCTAAAAGCTGTGCATTATGGGTTCACATTCTTTCCAGTATTAGGATAATGCCCATTTTCTGTTCATTATCAGTTTGGATAAGGGTGGAACTGACATGCACTGTTTCTCATCCCCATTGTCAGCACCTCTTCATTGAGTAATTAGGAAAGAAGACCACGAGACTCCATAGATAGAAATCAAGTGTACTTTTACTAATTATAAATGATTAGAAGCGTAGCAAAGCGAAGACTGACTATTTAGGCGTGAAAACGATTGATATATAAAATAACCCATTCCCCACCCCTTGGCATCCCCGTTACAGTCCAATCATAATTCTCCTAAGTGTCAGGTGTGAGATAACTTCTAAAGGCATCACCAAGATAGAATGTCGGTGCCGTTAGCCTTGGCGGGAACCTCCTCCGCATGCATAGTCCGACAGGCAGCAGAACTCCAGAATCTTCCTCCAGCACAATTAGTAACCCCTCCCAAATACCATGCCCGCCCTCCCCGTTTCATGGCAGCCGAAGCAGCAGCAAAGCAGAGGCTGACACCCATATTCTTACAACATTGAATTGCTGATTACTTACAATATTTTTGTAAAAGTAATTTGCTACCAGGCAGGACAGGAAAACAGACTTCTGTCAAAGGATTGCTCTCATGAAATCCTAATTTACTATGAAGTAGGTAAATTGAGTTATGATC
Source organism: Thamnophis sirtalis (assembly GCF_051295495.1). Taxonomy (NCBI): domain Eukaryota; kingdom Metazoa; phylum Chordata; class Lepidosauria; order Squamata; family Natricidae; genus Thamnophis; species Thamnophis sirtalis. Next base: position 95,735,523 of record NW_028261383.1, read on the forward strand.
AAAATTAAAGGACTGAATGAACCATCTGTTGCCCAGAACATCTTAGGCTACATCTTGGAAAAAACAGATGGTGTCATCGTAGCCTAAGGAAGGTTAGGAATGACCTTCAAACAGACTTATTTTCTTCAAGGCTAGTTTAATTAAGTACTAGAGCACATAGGCTATTGCCCTGCATGGTGTCTTCAGCACTTGTCATCACAGTCAGATAAAGTCAGTCAACACAAAATGACAGACAGAAAGCTAGAATGAGCTCAATGAGCAGAACAAAGTGCATTTAACATTTACTAAAGAAGTTTAGGCAGAGCTTGACAAATTACATCAAATTTCAATGGATTTATCCTTGGAGGGTTGGTATTTGTTAAAACTCAAGGCAAAAAAAATGTTTCGGAATTGTTACAGGCATTCCTCCTGATTTTTTTTCCCCAGCAACATCTGCAATCCAAAACCTATCCAAAAAATTGACCAAGTTACATTACAAACTCCTAGTTATATTAAAAGTTGAACACCTGCTAGTGAAAATGTAATTATTCTTTTGAGTAGCTCCAACAATTAGCATTCCTGGATTATAGCAATCAAGCAACAAAGATATGGGCTTCTGGTGAGACATCTGCCCACTTCAGTCAAGAAAAGACTATGAGGAAATATTGTGACATACTGGTATCCCTGGATTGAGATATGTTAGTGATACTCTAACATTTCTTGGAAAATATCTGGACAAAGGCTTATAAAACTTTGGTTCAATGTATCCTTGGAAAGGCAAAATGTGGTGAAAGTTAAAGAACTTTATTTCTGCATTAAGCAGATCCTGTACTCTTCCTGAAGTTTCTTTTCCTATTTTTTTTAGAGCAAATGCATGGCCAAAGACAGGAAACCAACCTAATGTATGTGCCTGAAGGAAACAGATGTATCATGTTTATTTATTTGTTTCTTTGCTTGTTTTATTCATTCATTCAAATTCTATAGCTGTCCATCTCAATGCAATTGATCCAAATTCTGCCCATGAAAGTTACATTATTATACACAATATATTCTGCAATGCATGTGTCTTGTGTATAGGCTCATCTTAATACACTGGAGGGGGGAGGGGGAATCCAGCATCCTGAATTTTTATAAAACCAAGTTTGTAGTTCTTAAAAACTGAAAAACAGATGCATGTGGCTATAGTTTTATTACCTCGAATTTCACTCAGGGAGGATAAAATTTGTATTACAATCCTAAATTCTCAGTCCCAGCAACACCATCAGTATATACATTAATTTAATCAAACTCATGCAGCTTTACTAGCACATAAAGTTCCATGGTTCATAGACAAAGAGCTGGAAGAATGTTGTGCCAGTGGTGGGTGCTATGAATAAGTTTACTCTTATATTCTAAATTATTCCACTGAGTAAACCTTAGTGTCTAAATTTTCTGCTTTCTCAACAATGTTTAAAATATTAAAATGCCTTATATCATTTTTATTCTTTTTCTCAGTGTCCTCCAATTTTCTATATTTTTCTTCCTGGTATTGTTTGAATTTTCATAGTATTCTTGGTATCTGGCCAAAAAGTTTGATCATATTCTATTTGAATGATACATAAGATCCAGTGAGCACTTACTTGCATCTTTTATGGACTGGATCAGCTATTTCTGTTTTGCCAATTCAAAACCAAACCTTGGTAGAACATTTTCCTTCTTTTCTCCCAATTCTTCGACTGTTTTGAATGCACATAACATTTCTCTGTATCTGCTGATATGCATTACAGGTAGTCTTCTACTTACAATAGTTCATTTAGTCAGTAGTGTATTAACCATTAAGGAGACTAAGCATGTGCTTGGGGCACCAGGCCCAAAGGGGGCACCACAAAGTTGAGAAACAAAAATAAACCAATGAAGATTTGTACAGTATGTACAAAGGAGGGAGGCACCAGGATTTTTCAGTGCTTAGGGCATCAGTGAGCCTTAATCCGCCACTACATTTATTGATCATTCAAATTTACAATGGCACTGAAAAAAGTTACTTATGACTGTTTTTCAGTTACAGTCTTTGCATCATCCCCATGATCATGTTATCAAAGTTTGGGTACTTGGCAACCGACCTACAAAAACTTATCAAAAACCCCTAGAACTACCTAGGTTAGATCTAGAACCCCTATAACTCCACCTGGGAGCCACCAACTTGCAAATATTGAGGCTTGAGATTAAAAAATAATATTTGTTGCTCTTCTCTGAGACTCTAGAAAGAGTGCAAAGAAGAGCAACAAAGATGATTAGGGGACTGGAGGCTAAAATATATAAAGAACGTTTGCTGGAACTGGGTATGTCTAGTTTAATGAAAAGAAGGACTAGGGGAGACATGATAGCAGTGTTTCAATATCTCAGGGGCTGCCACAAAGAAAAAGGAGTCAAACTATTCTCCAAGGCACCTGAAGGTAGAACAAAAAGCAATGGATGAAAACTAATCAAGGAGAAGCAACCTAGAACTAAGGAGAAATTTCCTGACAATCAGAACTATTAATCAGTGGAACAACTTGCCTCCAGAAGTTGTGGATGCTCCAACACTGGAAGTTTTTAAGAAGATATTGGATAACCATTTGTCTGAAGTAGTATAGGGTTTACTGCCTAAGCAGGGGGTTGGGCTAGAAGATCTCCAAGGTCCCTTCCAACTCTGCTATTCTATTCTATTCCAGAGGCTTCTAGTTGGCAACATGGTTGCACTTTAATGAATACTGTTAATAACGACTGGTGGTGGTTCTCTAGTAATGCCAATGCCATGTCCAAGAGGACTTGATCTTCATCCTATGGGTGAATTGTGTCCATTCATTGACTAGAAAGAAAAGTTTAGCAGGTTTTTCCAACGTTTGGGGGGGGGGGGAACAGAAAATTCTAAACTCTTTGGATTTAGTTTGAGCGTATTATATGAAACTACTTTGATGATTTTGACACAGTGGTGGTAAAGTGCAGTAAGCTTCCATTCTAACTTTGCTTCAAATATGTCAATATTTTTAATAGTGTTAATTATTTTCAAAACCCAAAAAGGTTTTTTTTTGCAAGCCATGAGGTCTAATCATTGTATTGAGAATATAATTTTCACTATACTATTCAAGCAACAATAAAAAAAGTTGTCGTTAATCCATAACAATAAATTACAGTCAGCAACATGTGTGACTGCCAGAATTTATTACCAATTAAAGATACAGAGCTATTTTAATAACACATTCAACTTGAAAATAGAAACATTATGACAGACTATATCACACAAGGGCTTCAGACAACAGAATTATATTGCTGCAAAAAAAGAACATCTTCTTTTTGATGTTATTAATAATATTACTGCACAAATGGGGAAATACTTCAGCATGGCATTATGGATTACATAATTTTTTAAACTGGTAACTCTGTTTACTTTCTCTTCCAGAGAGATTTGAAATAGTTTTATTGTCCTGTAAATGTGTCTCAATCCTGACACATTTGCCATACACACATATACATCAAGAAGTCACTTTCTCCAAATGTTTGCTTTCTTATGTTCTTCCCAGTAGTTTTCAAAGAGAATTTAGAAAATAAATGGCAGTTGAAGCTATAAGGGATGACCATTTAATCTATGCAGTCTTTTTTTCAATGTCAGATGATAAAAGATGTTAAGTGCTTTAGGGTAGATATTTAAAAAGGTGTTATTTTCATTTTCCTGTAGTCTCCTAAGCCCTTTGGAAGAGTGAATTCAAAGTCAAGTTGGCTAAATATGAGTTATGCAGTGACTACCAAGTGAAGTCCAGAGTTTTGATTTTTTTTTTAAAAAAAATGTTTTTCAGTGTATATAGGTTACATTCTGTATGTGTTGAATTTACTGCAATAGTATGTTCCATGGTAGTGAACATTTCTGCAAAATTCCAGACAGGGAGCTTGTGAGTGTGTCAGGAGAACAGGAATGGCATTTATAAGGAATAATCTTGCCCTGCCTGGTTATTTAGTTCTGATTATTAAGAGTTGAAGTGAAAATAAGAGGGATAAGGTCACTGTTCCCCTTTATTTGTTTGTTATTTAAATTTAGATAGCTGCCCATCTCAAATGAGTGACTGTAGGCAGTTCAAAGCATTTAAAAATTTTTAAAGAGATGGGGAGGGAGAGAGACAGAGAGGGGGAGAGACACACAGAGAGACACAGAAACAGAGAGAGGGGGGAGGGAGGGGATGGGAAAGAGTGTTCCCTGAAGAGGGACTTCAGCACAAGTCTGAAAGCTCAGAAAACTAAACCTCTGATACTGGTGAGTAACCCAGATTGGATCCTGCAATCCTATCTATGTCGCCTGTGTTGTGAAGAGCCATGTCTTCTTGATTCTCCATTTAAAAAAAACCTGAGGATAGCCCTTATATACTACTGGTCACCTTGGATTTAGGAGCTATGGTCACAAATCCATCCTTCAATTTCTGACCTAACTATCTGCATTGTTATCCACTGGCATTCATAATAACCCAGAAGTGGAAGTTCTGATTTGCCAAGGACAATATGCCATCAGTGCTATATGCTGTCATTTCTTTCTGCTTTGGGCGATCCCTCTTGCCAGTTTCTCCAGCCAGTTTCACTAATTTCGCCCCAGATGGTAAGTGAACAAACCAAATAAATAATATTTATATGCTATTATAATCCAAATGGTCTAATTCATCACCAGTTGCATTACTGGTCATTTTAACAATACAAGATAGATGAACAACTCCAGAAGGTAAAACAAAGCAGGCTTCTGTTTCTTTGTAGATATTTATACTTATGAACATGAAGAGAGTAGGGAGAAAGATGAAAGGCCATACTGGTGATGGATTACTGATCTTAATACTGAATTTGAGGGCTGATGGTCAAAGAAGGACCAATTGCTGCCCACAAGGCATTTTTAAATGTGTGCTGTATTTTTCCTTCCTCATAAAAATAAACACAAGGGGTCACAAAGGCAATACAAAGTCATGTTTGTAAATCAGAATATGGGAAGAAAATGCCTCCCCTAAGAATAGGTTCATGGTAGTTTTAGATGCTGTTCTGAGTTTTTGCTGAGGAAAATGTTCATTGAGTGAGAGGAAATATAGTGAAATGGTTGTAGATAATCTTTCTCCCAGGCTCCCACTCTCTGGCTCAAAGGCACAAATCACCCTCAGTTTTTCTCTTGCATAGCTTTGAGAATATTAAAATAGACCTGTTGTCGCTTCAGTGGAATACAGTTGCTTGGGCTTCTTTCAAGAAGAGCAGCTGAATACTCATCTAATGTCAGTATGATCAAAATAACTTCCCCCCACACCCTCGGAACTGGACCATTAACCATTACTCAGCCAAACAAAGATGAAAGGCCAAGATAGCTAAGAAGAAGTCTTCAAATTCTTGGATCTTGTTCCTTCTCAAGCAGTTTGGTGCCAAAAGTATTAAATATAAATAATCCAAAAGTATAGATTGGAAGGAATATTGTCAAAGCTGTCAGAGTCTCATAAGTTTCCAGTTGTGTTTGGTGCATCTGCAATGTTTGATATCAATGCAGTCTTAATGCAAACATTTGACCAAAGCAAGGACACATGACTTCCTCTGAAATAATACCATGCATCCTTTCCAAATATAGTCATTTTGTTTCTGCTTCTCTTCTATGTAGAGTCAAAAAAAGACCAGACTGAAAGCTCTTATTATGTTTTGCCACATGGAAAGTTGCTACACAAATAACACTTTACGAAACTTCCATGTGAATTCAGAATGGACAATATGTAAATGGTACTAGCAGCCTGAAAGGTCTAGACCAACAGGTCTAGGCCAACTCGCCACAGCCAAGTTGCCACAGGACAACTTGCCACCGGGTATATTTTTAAGCTTCACTGACAAATCAAAAAACAAGCTGGAAGAAAACAACAGCGAACAATTTCTGTATTATTGCCAAGAAAACTACATGGACAATCCAGTGTGGCCTGCCAGCCTTCCAAGGTACACCAAGGATGGAATCCAAAGACATTCAAAGTAACACTATTTTTATGATTATAGTAACAGAATCTTGGAATTCTGAACGTATTCCCTTCACCCTCATTTCCTGTTTTCTCTCTTACTGTCAGAACTAGAGAGGGTCATGGGTGAGATGCTTTCTTATATTGCGTTTCTTCCCTGGATTCAGATTTCTTTCACCTGACCATTGTTTTGGTTGCAGCTCTTACTTCTGTTCCTCAAGGTTATTCCTTCTATCTATTTCATCAGCCTGAGACAGTCTTTAGATGTTGTTTCTTTGTGTTTGCATTTATGTGTGCTTGTGTATATCTGTGTATGCATGTATGTGTCTGTAAATGTGCAAATGTAACCTCAGTAGGTTCAAGTGCAGTTTATTTCTGACTAAAACGCTTCCAAAACAAAATATACATTGGAGCAACCTCTCGCAGTGATGAATGGACCTGCTATAATAATCCATATCTAAGATGTCTACTTGAAGGCCTGCATTTGCAATTTAACTCAAAAACAATCCACCAGGATCTATGAGGCAACAAGACAGGTACTGATGTCCAGCTGATAAGTGAGAATCCCATATTCATAGATTTAATAAGAAAGCACTGGATGAAAAAAGCCTGAAAGAATGCCTCTGTTTTACAAACTGACTCTGTGTCATATGGACTAACTACATACCACAGCTGGTCCTCCATTCAGTAGCATAGTATAAATACTAATGGTTTGGAACAGGTGTTCATATAGACAATCATTTCAACTTTCTTTCTAACTCCCCACCATCCCCTTTTCAGGCCCCTGTGCAGAGGTGGGTTCCTACCAGTTCGCACCTATTTGGTAGAACCGGTTCGTCAAATCTACCGAACCGGTTAGAAGAGGTTCCACCAGTGGACCCGGAAAGCAGGCCACACCTAGGTGTGCTACATAAGATGTTCCAAAAAAATTTGAAACCCCCACTGCCCCTGTGCTGTATTTAAGGGTAGTCAACCATTCTGAAGGTTAGGGTATGCTACAGCCACTATTCTGGATCCAAACTTTTTTACTGGTTTTTCAAAATATAAAATACAAGCAAAAATTCAAAAAAGTAATAGAAAACTAGGAGGAGAGAAAAGGGAAAAATATAGTGTAAAGAGGAAAAAAGAAAGAAAAAGGCATCAACTTTCGAGTCTCTTTAGCACAATAGAAGATAACATTACAACCATAACATTTTACTTTTACACAACAGTATATACAAGACATTTCTATAACAATAAACCTATCTCATTAGCAAAAACAAAAGCAAAGGTTTTTTTTTCATTGCAAGCAAAAAATCCTGAAGCAATTTCAAAATACAAACAAGGTTAAATATATTCTCTTCTTTGGATAAAATAATCAATTTGACCATCTCTTTGCTGTGGGGAATAATATATGCTTCTGTTAACTCATTAATCTTTATCATAATTCATATTAAGAGAATCCTGTATATTATTTCAATATTTTAACCCTAAAGGGAGAAAACACTTCTTTAAAAATGTTGATATTTTACTATCTTTAAAAAATACTAAAGTATTATATATACAGGGAAGAGCCACTATTGAGGTTATCTTTTGGTTCAACATTTTGTCTTTTAGAAAACTACCCAGGAGGCAGGCAGTAAGCTCATGTCAATTTTGATTTTAGATGTGATTTAAGTAATAGAGAGGTCCTAGCAACATTTCCTTCCTATGGATGGGTCGCCAACTGTGAAATGTTGGGGTGTTGTAGCAAATTCAGAGGAAGAGACCAGATAAATTGGATCCGGCCCCAGAGGCTAAAGAATCCAATTTGCTTAGAAACACAAATAAATTAATTTGGCAATGCTGTAAAGGGCACTTAAGTTAAAATAAGTGGAGCAACAAAAACAATTCTTGTCTCTGCATCCACCCAACCAAGAGGGGGGGGGGGGACAGTGAATCAAAAGCAAATTGTAGCTCTTTCAAAGTGGCCCTAAATGGTTATGATGGGAGATTTTATTTTATGCATCTATTGGGAGAAGAATAGTTCTTCCAAGAATGGTTCTTCCAGGAAGTTTCTTTTTCAGAGGATGAAGGAATCCACATAAAGAACCAGTATTCTGTAATACATAGTACTTATCTTTTTTATTAAAAAAAACCAAATAATTAATCTTTTTAAAAAATATTTTAGAAAAATATGTATTTTTTAAAAAGATAAAACATATTCAAGGCAACGGGTTAGAAAGTGGGAAAGCATGAGTCTAAGTCACACCTTAGCGCTGAAAGCTGCTGGATGACGTTGGGCCAGTCACTCTCTCAGTACAATTCCCCTCCCAAGGACTGCTATTGTAGGGACCATAGAAAGAGGAAGGTGTGTTGGATAGTCGGCACATGGAATTATTTTATTAAAATAATAAAGGCAGGATACAAATAAATGAACAAACAGACAAACATTTATCAGAAATACAGAGTCGGGTCCCAAGGGAAACCTACAGAAGACAGCAAAGAACTGGAGAACTGTTATCAAGAAAATAAGCGGAAGTAAACCAGGGATGTTATAAGCATATGAGAGAATAATTCTATAGAAGAACATGGCTTATTAATAAGTTATTTCAAAATAAGAAGAAAATAAAAAGGAATTGGTGTACCAGTTATTCAATGAAGATGACAAAATGGGAATATGGAGCAAAACAAAGGGAACAATACTCAACTCCTATTTTGACTTCTCTGGCACAAAACCGAGTTCTACCGGGAAATTCTAAGGCCAGAATGAAAACTTGAAATCAACAGAAAACTGCTGAAGAAATCCTTCTTTACTTTTAATAAGCTTAAATCTCAAGGAGCAGATGAACTGAAACCTATGATAATGATGGTCAGGTCGAACCCTTTTGTATTGCAGCTAGCCCCCTTTAGCAACTGGTTTATTTGGCAACCATTTGCAGTTACAATGGTGATTTTCTTTTCTTTTTTTAAAGTAACTTTGCAATCAGTCCTGACATTTATAACCTTTGCAGATCTGTAAAGCAAAGCTGAAATAAGATTGTAAGACCAGTTGTGGTTTTACTTAGAGACCACTTCATTTAACAACTGAGTTGCAAATCCTAATTGTGGTCATTAAACAAGGATTAGCTAGATCTTTAAGTAATCCTGGAGAACTAAGAAAAGATCAGATGTTTAGAGATGGGTCCCTATTTCAAAAAAGAAGAAAAGGACATTTCCATACGATCTGGTGAGCTATGTGTAAAGAATTGTTATTTCCACAATTTGATTGCAATTCATGTTTCTGGTTTTTAGTTTGATTGTACAAACAGGGTTTGTAGTCTTTTCTCATATGTGAGAATGGTTAAAGGTAAAGGTTCCCTTCTCACATTAGTGCTAGTTGTTCCCAACTCTAGGGGGCAGTGTTTATCTCTGTTTCAAAGCCAAAGAGCCAGTGCTGTCCAAAGACATCTCTCTGTGGTCATGTGTCCGGCATGACTAAACACTGAAGATGCATGGAACTCTGTTACATTGTGAGAAGGGTTACATTCTCCCATTTAGTATGTAGTCTTTAGAAACAACTAATCTTCAAACAATTTCTGGAGCCTCATGTCCTGAAGGTTTAAAAAAGCCCTTTAAATGCTTCATTTTCAGTACCGTATGTTTATGAAGCTGAAAGAATTACTTTTCAATTGCAGTACTCAATATCAGTTAAGTTATGATTCTGCTGGTATTAAAAGATGTTATATTTATGTACATATTATAGGTCGTCCTAAAGGACAGGTTGCTTAGCAACCATTCATAGTTATAGTGGGTCCCCCAAAAGGTACTTATGACCTGGTTCTAAAGTTAAGATAAATGTATAAACAGAAATTTTAGCAAGACGAAATTTAAGTAACAGTGAAGCTCAATAGATAAATAACATTTCTTCACTTAGGCAACACGCTCAGATTCACACATCTGGGTGGAGGATACTAGTTTAAAAACACTACTTATGTAAAAGATAATTGGGATATTAGTGATGGTGAACTGAATATAATCCCAACAATGTTAGGCAGTTCCAAAGCATGCAAGTGCAATTTTTAGGCGTCATAATTTCCAAATCACAGGAAGCAATCATTTCATTTTGTTCTGCTTTGATCAGAACAAGAGCTGTGTCCAGCTCTGAACATCACACTTTAAGAATTAAAAAAAATGGAACTTATTAGAAGGACACAAAGATGATTGGGAGACATGTTCTAGGAAGAGAGATGAATAGGATAATTTTAGCTTCAAGAGCAACTGCCTGAGGAGGTTATAATAGCATTATTTAAATATATGAAAGGATAGCACATGCTTAGCTCCTGATTTAATAAAGAAATTATAATGGGTTCATGAGGTCGGCTCTCAGAAAAATTACCCAAGCAGGATCCTTCTAGCTCTTAGTCAATTTATTTAAAATAATTCTACTGAAAATCTTTCTGCCAATACAATTGTGTATAATTTTCCATGTGCTAGAAAGAAAGAGAATGAGAAAAAGGGAAAGATATTCCTACAAACATGAATTTTGAGAAATCTATTTCACTGCTTGAAGTATTTAAAAAAATGGCAGAATCTATACAGATCTATGCAGAAGCTCAAGAATCCTTTAAACAACAATAAACTAATGAATTCAGACAGAATGTCCTAGTATCTTGCATGCACAACATTTCCATGCAGGACGTCTCTTTAGGAGAAGGGTCAAAATTATTATACTACCTCCATTATAGCAGGTGTTACTAAGCCAAAAGTATAAACTGAAGCTCCATCCTTAACATTCTCAACACCATCATACACACAAGCACACAAGCACACAAACACACAAGCACACATTCGTTGTCATAAAATTTCAGCATCAAGCAAAAATTGGCCATCCAGTTTTTCTCTGAAAAAGAACTGCATAATCGGGGGTGGGGATGTCTTCGTCATGCTGAGTCCCGTTCCTCCCCCCCCCCCCTATCCAATCCCCATTGACCTCCTTGGAAACTGTAGGAAGATTCATAAAGCCCGCTGCATGCAAAATACAGAAAACAAAATAGCCTTCACTGCAGAGATAAATTCAGGGCTTTCAGATTCATCTCTTTTTCAGCACCCAAAAGTTATGGAGAATCATTTGTGAAATTCTCCACCCCACCACAAAATCAAGATTCTACGGATAATGTTTTGTGGTAAGAATTCCAATACTGTAAAAGAACTGTAAAAGGGGGCTTGGGTGTGAACATTTGTTTTGGAGATCAAAACCCTGCAACTGTTTAAGGTGCCTCTTATTATTGTCCCCTTAGATACTGAAACCAATTCCATTGCAGTTGCTATGGCAGAATAAAGTATGAATTAAGCTACACTCTCTTCTTTTGTCATTGATGTATGTGGACCAATCTGCTTTAGGGGCAAAACTTCCTGCGTTTCCTTTATGTCTTTTTGTTTGATAGCTTTCATTCTGTTACCTGCAGGCCTTTTATGGATCTTCATAAAAGGTGCTAAAACTTCGATAGCTCGCACTAAAATGCATGTGGTGAAAGGACAGGAAAATAATTACTATTAGTTGTCTCACTAAAGGGATCTGCCACGATAGCTAAAAATGGCTTTAGGCTTAGTTCTCTATCGTTGGCTTAGAAGAGACAGAATTAGCAACAGTTTGGGGATTGTGCATTACCAGCTCTTCAAAATGTTCTGCTTCTCTTTTTTTAAAAAAAATTGTTTCTTTGCTTTTTTATTTTCAAATGTTCTGCTTCTTAAGCACCAAAAATATTTCAAGTTGCAGTCAAAACAGGAATTAACTAAAGTGTCTGTCCTTGTTCCACTTTTAGGAACAATCTGGCAAAGAAATAGAAATTTTGAAAAACAACATAGATATGCTTATCTAATGATAATGATGGTGACAATGATGGAGAGAGAGGGAGAGAGAGAGATGGTAGGTAGGTAGGTAGGTAGGTAGGTAGGTAGGTAGGTAGGTAGGTAGGTAGGTAGGTAGATAGATAGATAGATAGATAGATAGATAGATAGATAGATAGATAGATAGATAGATAGATAGATAGATAGATAGATAGATAGATAGATAGATAGATAGATAGATAGATAGGAGATGATAGGAGATAGGAGATAGGAGATGATAGGAGATAGGAGATAGGAGATAGATGGATGGATGGATGGATGGGTGGGTGGGTGGGTGGGTGTGTGGATGGATGGATGGAGTGGGTGGGTGGAGTATTTGTGTCTTCTGGTCATTCTTGACTCCTGGCAATTGCATAGTCAGGACCCTGCAGTTTTCTTGGCAAATTTTTCAAAAGGAGCTTGTCACTGCCTCCTTGCTAGGAAGTGAATGTCCAGCTAGCTTTGTGCCTAAGAATTCAGTTTCCCAGGTTCTAGCCTGATGCCTTACCCAACACACCAAATTGGATCTTGCTCTTACATATAGTGTTACTTTCTTCTATAACAAAATTACAAAAGAAAAAGAAAGATGCGATAAAATATAGATGCAACAAACAAACATCTAAACAGACCGAAAGAAAATAGGGGGAACAGAAATAAATTTCTGAAATGGGTGACTTTTTTATTTAGAAATAAAAGAAGTTTAGAAGTTTTTATTTAGAAATTTGGCAGTGCACTTTTATTTTAAAAAAGTATCCGGTCAATTCAGAAATAGTCAAGAGATAAGCAGTACAATCTACTTTCTGACATGAAGAATTTTGGAGTTCTTAAGGCTCTTTGAAGTTAATTGTTTGCTTGCCAATGTCTCATTACCCAATTAGATAACATCATCAGTGTGATGATGATGCTGATGACGACAACTACAACTGATGGTGCTACCTAGACAGGCAGTGAACATCTGCAAACAAACAATCAAGCTCTAAAAGCATCAAAGACTCCATAGTTCAACCCTAAGTTACATGTATTCTCTTCCATTGATGTGAAGAATTATGTCGTAAATATACCTGCTAAATGTAATTCTGCTTACTTATTGATTAAGAGAGAATCTAAGTTTATCAAGTAAAAAAATTCCACAGAAACTGCTTGACTTGAATCACTGATTTATCCAGCATTTAAATAAACAAAGAACATGTTATTTCTGTTTATATTTCAGCATGCATTTCAAAGATATAAGGTACCATGGTGTAACTAGTACACATGATTTATACAACTTAAATCTTTAAAATAGGTTGAATTGAAAATTATTGAACAATGCTGTGCTTTCTCAACTTAATGAAGCACATTATTGGAGTATCTTTTCTTATTCTCATTGATTTTCTAGGTCTAGCTGAAGTCTTTTTCTTTCTTTCTTTCTTTTTTCCTTTTTGTAGCTCTGCAGTATGTATTTGTCTAAAGTAACCTTGCCCAGAACTGGGAGCTGTCTGCTCATCCAACAGGAAAGATACTGAAAATGCCAAATGACCCATAAGAAGCAATTAAATAGACTTTCAGTTGATAAAAGAAAGGGAGCAATGGAATCCATTGATATACTCCTTTTCATCTCAGTTGTTTATTCTGTCAGCATCTTCTGTCATCAGGCATTTTCACAATCCTTCCCAAAACTTCACTGAGATCCTTAGATGTATTAATATCGATCCCAAACTTAATTTACATAATTCCTACATTTTATTGCTTAAGTCTTTAGTCTAATTTTGACTGATCTATATTACTATCAGACTTGCTTGGATACCAGACAAACCACTTTTCACAACCCATACATCTGTAGTCCAGCCTTCCAGACATTACTGGGTGTTTAAAACAAAGAGATGTCCCCATAAGGACCTAAACGGAAAATCAGTAAAATGCATATCAAAATAGGAAAGGACCTTGGAGATCCTTTAGTCCCATGATGGCAACCCTATGGCCCATGTGTCACAGGTAGCACATGGAGCCATTTCTGAAGGCACATGAGGCGTTGCCCTGTCAGCTCCAGCGTGCATGCTTGAGCAGGCCAGCTGACTTTGGCCTTAATTTTCAGCTGTTTTTCGCCCTCTGGAGGCTTCAGGAGTCTTCCCTGAAGCCTAGGGAGGGTGAAAAACAGCCCAACGGGCAAAACGGAAGTTTGGGAACGGACTTCCGGTTTGCACGTTGGGCTGTTTTTCACCTTCCCCAGGCTCCTAGAAAGCCTCTGGAGTCTGAGGAGGGTGATAAATGGACCTACTGTGCCAACCAGAAGCTGGAAAATGGGCCATTTTTGGCCTCTGGCGGTGGCGGGGGAGGCCATTTTCAGCCTCCCCAGGCTCCAAGAAAGCTGTGTACGCATGCGTGGGGCAGTGGTGGGGTCATGTGTACATGCGCAGGGGGGCCAGCATGGGGGGGCATTAAATTATAGGGATGAGCACGTGAACACGTGCAATAGCACCTGAGGCGAAAAAGGTTCACCATCACTGCTCTAGTCCAACCTCCTGGTATAGGGGACTGTTCCAGAGAAGTGTTCGTCCAGTTTCTTTTTAAAAGCCTCCAGTGATAGAGCATCCACAACTTCTGAAGGCAACTCATTCCCCTTGTTAATAGCTCTCACTGTTAGGAAATATATCCTTAGTTCCATGTTGTTTCTCTCCTTAATTAGTTTCCAATCATTGTCTCTTGTCTTGCCTTCTAGTGCTTTGGAAAATAGATTGACCATCCCCTTCTTTGTGGAAGCTCCTCAAATATCGTAACAGTACTGTCATGTCACCCCATTTCCTTCTTTTCACTTGACAAACCCAATTATTCATATGTTTTAGTCTCCAGCCCCCTAACCATCTTTGTTGCTCTTTTCTATCATGCAACCAGAAAATGTAGGAAGCAGGACTAGACTCAAACTTCCACTCAGATGATTGGAGCATATAAAGTGTAACTTCCACTCAGATGATTGGAGCATATAAAGTGTAACTTCCACTCAGATGATTGGAGCATATAAAGTGTAACTTCCACTCAGATGATTGGAGCATATAAAGTGTAAGTTTTATCATTCTTTCAAACCCTGGCAATGAAATGCAAGAGACAACACACAGCATTCTTGTCAAATTATTGTGCTGTAACCCTATTACCAGGGATACACACAACAACTACTACTACTACAGAATCTTGACAACCATTAGACGGCAGAAAGGACTTACCATTTTCTGTATTTCTTTGCTCCCATTTAGGAGTGGTCTTCATTTCTGCAGTACAAATCTGTTAGCCTTTATATTCAATAATTTGTTCAGGACAGGCAGGAAAAAAATTACTTTTGAAAGAAATTATACTTCACCTTAATGTTATGCTAACCCTAAAACAATTGGCTACAATAGTTTAAAAATACAGACTATAAAAACATAATGGTACACTCAATGAAATAAAGATAAGTATTTTTACAATATGAGTAACAGACTCCTTTTGATTTATCTCCTCTCTCATATTTACGATACAGACAAACACATAGGTAAATATAGAAATCTGAGTGGTACTGTCAGATCTACGTCTCTGAAATCTGGATTTCCATTGAAGTCATCAGAGTTACAGGATTTTTTAAAACTCATATCTGTATATCCCTAGGCTATGTCTGGGAGATCATTACGCTCACTCACTATAGCAAAAATAACTATGGCTGATACTGAACGTTTTCATCTTTGTGTAAGGAACTGTAGCCCAGGAAGTTACAAAAAATTAAAATGCTATGTCAGATAAGGGGTGCTCACGTCTTTCAAATAAATTTAATAAATAAATAAATTGGACCAGCATCTTTTGTGTATTGTAGCAGCAGAATATTTTTGAAATATTGTTCCTTTAAGAGTACGGACATCTTTCCTGAGTAATAACCATAATTTACGTTGCGTTGGGCACTTTTCTCAGTCTACTCGGGTTATGTACTTTAGCAGAGAGGAATCAAATATTGGTATATTTATGCTCTTTAAAAAAAAATCTTACCTTGCATTATAATAATTAAGTTCTTTATGACTAAACTTTCTCCAGGAATGCTATTCCCCTACAATTCAACAGTAGAGCCAGAGGGATATTGCACTTTGATGAAGTTTCAAGCAAAGCACTCTCTCAAAAACCATTCCAGATTATAAAGCTGGTCTTTATCCTGAATAAGATTTTTTTTCCCAGTCCTGGTGTCAGTTCTCAGAATCAGTACAACTCATTCTTGTCTGTGTTGAGCTGCAGTTTGACTTCCCACATACAATGCTTTACCACCTAAAATATGAAGAGACTGTGGAACCAAGAGTTGGCCTCCTCAGGGTGCTGTTGGCCAGACAGTGTCGGCTAGCAACCCCTAGGGGAGGAGCCTTCTCTGTGGGAGCCCCTTCCCTCTGGAATGAGCTGCCCCCGGAGCTTCACATAATCCCCGACCTCCGGTCCTTCTGACGCACCCTAAAAAGTTGGCTTTTCCAGCAAGCCGACTTGGCCTGAATAGAATAAAATACAGGATTAATTTGGTTGTTAATTTTAATTTAATTTTTAAATTAATTGGGCTTTTTTGGATACTTTATTTAATGTCCCTTTTAATTTTTGTAATATGTGTTTTCTTTTATGTTGTATGACGCCCTGAGTCCTTGGGAGAAGGGTGGCATATAAATCCAATAAACCTCTAAAAACCTCTAAACCATGCAACCCAAAGCTTGCAGGAAAGAGCATATTAGAATGTAACCATCATATAGATGGGAAGTAGTTCCAAATTTTTCATGAACGTTTTTGCAAGTAGCAAAAAACTTTAAAACCTTGTGCACTAAAGGGTTAATTTTATGTCCACAACTGAACAGAGACACGTCTTCACAATGACTGAAGACGTGTACAAAGCACTTTTCGCAAGAAGATGATTGGTTGTTGTTATTATTATTTTTATTTTTTTCCTTTAAAACAAACATTTAATCATTCATTAATCAGTGTGTCGTCTGAGTACAGATTGTTTGTGTCGTAATAGTTATAGCTTACCACTAAATTCTTTATATACATCTGTTCTTATTTTAACATTGCAACATAACATATCTCCTGTTACTACATTTCTCTTCCTAAATTATTTAATTTTATACTTTTTATCGATATTCATTTTCTAACCAATGATAAAATAACCCCCATATATTATAATAATCAGATTCTTCCTTTCTTTTAATTGCTAGTGTTAATCTACTCATTTCTGCACATTCTAATATTTTCTTAATCATACTTTCATCTTTAGGGATTTCTTCAGCTTTCCAATTTTGTGCAAATACAATTCTAGCCACAGTTATTACATGAATAATCAAATATACATTTCCTTTACTATATTTCCCTGGTAAGATACCCAACAAAAACAATTCAGGTTTTAAGTCCATATGTTGCTGCGTCAAAGAAGATGATTGTTACGTGAGGGAACATATCTCTATGTAGGGGCAGGGTTCTACACAAACACAAAACATACCCAAAACTAATACTGTAGGCATGCACTGAGCTGGACAGGGCACAGTTACCGTAAGAATACAAACATGTCTAATTAATCTAAGCAACACTATGCCAGAATAAACATCTGTCACTTGGTAAATGGGATGTTGGTTATATGTCCTGACATATCTAGGCAAAAGCAGTAGGCCTTTTTCAAGCATCATGAAGGCTTACTTGTTTGATGTAAAATCGCTGCTCTTATAAAGTGAAAGCCTAGCACATCATTAAGAAGTGCAGACTTCAACCTTGCGAGTTTAATGTTATTGAGATTTAAGAAAGTCTGGACTAGAAAAAGAGATGCCATACTCCTGAACTATGTAGCTCTTTGAAAAGAATTCGCAGGATTCTGAAACACAGTAAAGGATCAAAAGAAAAATTAAGAAATATAGTACTACTTTGGGTTAGTTCTAAAGCCACTACTCTATTATTTTGTGCTGCTTTTAGAAACCGTGAGTCTCAAGAATGAGCATGACACAAATTCTGAAAGCCTTTATCATAAAAATCCTTCGGCACTATATGATGGGCTGTCTATCTCAGAAAGAAGAACAGGTTGATGGCAGCACTGAATCAGAGCTTATTAAAAACATTTTGCTCTAGTCTTTTCCAAACTCAAGGTCCTTTGGCTCATCATAAATATTTCTACCAAGCTGGATAAATTATATTTCATGAAAGACAGTTTCATTGAACTGGCAACCTTCGTATGCTGCACTAAGGAGGACACTAATCCACTTTCAATACTGTCAATTGCTGGGGCCAAATTGTCCATTTATCTAAAAAGGCTGGTATGTCAAGCTATTGCCCCTGCCAAGATGTTAACATTCCTCCACTGAATTTTATAATAAAAATATTTATTATGAAGAAAGAAAATCTGTTTTATTCCATTTGCTAATCCTGTTTAACTCTATTACACTTTAAAATAGGCAGACACAATTTAATCAAAGCAAAGCAAAGTATTACCCAAATCAGTCTTCTTGGCTCTGATTGGTTTTGCAAAAGTGACAAGAATTTAGGTCAAATACAATTAGTGTGCAATAGCAGCCTGAGGCATAAAGGAAGGACCATTCAGACATGACTGTTTCAAGAGCATGAGGATTAGCCACCATATCCAGCTGTTTGTACTACTTCGTAGCTAAGACGACCTTTTTTTTAAGAATAGGTACAATTCATACAAATAGTTCTTACGGCTTCTTTTCTGAGAAATAACCTTGCCGAAGGCCAAACAATATTTATGAACTTTTTTTCTTTTAATAGAAGGTAATCTCAGATTTACAATGTCTGAAAGCAGATGAAGATAATTAATTTTCACAGAAATAAGTATCAGTAAATTTTCTGAGCATTTCTTTGACCTCGATGGGTCACTTTCCTTTTTCTTAGTTTTTTTCTGGTTGAATGAACTTTGCAATTTTGTCAATGCCCTTTGATGCACAATGGGAGTCTTAACAGGAGTCACAGATTTCTACATATTTACACAGCACATGGAAGATTACTACATAAAAATGTCTGCTGCCTTTTCTTGAGCTTCAGACAGGTTTAAGGAAACAGATATTCAAATGTGCTATTGTGATTTTGCTGAAGTTCAATATTGTGGAATTATTTATGCTCTCTGAGCTTGGTTATTTCTTCTTGCAGATATTACATTACCCTACTAAGTAACATCATGAGTGCAAGTGAGTATGGGGGGAGAGTCAGGGTTCCAAGTAATAGATCCCTTGCAAGCAAGAACTCAGAGGCAGGTAGGTTCCTCAAAGAATAGCTTTATTGGAAATATCAAATTGGCACATATCTGGTGAAAATCAACTCTGGGAGGCCCCTTGGTTTTCACCTAATTAAAAGTAAAAGTGTTCTCCCTCAAACCCAAACAATCAGTCACATGGCCCAATCATGGCAGTGTCTACAGGTCGGGTGACATAACTCCTCTTTCCTATCTCTAATCCCCCCTCACTATCCCTCATTCCATTGGCAACACGGAACCTCCAAGATGGCTTCGGCCAAGTCAGCTTCAGGGTTGACAGGGAGGGGATTTTCCTGCCTGGTGCTTACTTCTTTAGGAAAAGAAAAGACTGAATCATATCTCCTCTAGAAGGCAACACTCAGACAAACAGAGATCAACACTAGACAAATAATGAGACAGAAAACAATATTCTAATCGAAGAACCACCAAGAAAAAACCCACTGTGCCACTAACACTGGCAGGAAACCTACTGTAAACTTCACGGTGACTTGCAGTGATGATGTTACCTAACTGGGTAATGAAATGTCTGCAAATAAACAGCTGAACTCAAGACCACCAAGAATTATTTTTCCTCTATTGGCAATTCTATTGGTTTCTGCTGTTTGATCCAGAGCCACTTTATCATAAAGCAAAAATGTAAGTGGAGTGTTTCCTAGAATATGTGGAAAGTACAAAATATGGTAATTGTTTTGCCATTCTACATCCAAAGATCACACCATTAGCAAAGGAGGGGGGAAACTGCTTGTAAATATTTTTTTTAAAAAAAAGGTTGTCCAGGGTGGACTAAGAACTCCTGTCCTGGGAGGGAATTGGACTAGAAGACCTCAAAGGTCCCTTCCAATCCTATGATTCTGTAAAATATGGTATAACACATGTGGGGTTATGTTTTTAGCCCTGGGGAAAAAAACTTAGAAAAGAAAGTATGGGCTGTGCTATAAAAAGGTTGAGTATGCGATATATTCATGTTTTCTGAATCCATTGCCTATAAACATGAGATGCTTATTTTGAATGTTATAAGGAAATGGAAGTCTACTTACCCAATTGTGTCTATGTGTTCATTAATTCAATATATATAATTGCCCTTCTCACAAATGTGACTCTAGGTGGCTCACACATTTATGCAATGAATATGCTGGAAAAAGAAGATAGAGATGTGGTGAAATATTATGGTGTTGAGTGCCCGATTCAGAGACACATGCACACCACACAATCAATCAATCAAATCAATAAATAAATATCCTATCATTGTGTGGTGTAGCTTCCTCTCTCACAACTCCAAGCGATACGATGGCTATCTAGCGACAGATGATTTGTGAAAATATCCAAATCGAACTTTTAACTCAGATAGTGTTGCAGAAAATCAGGAGACTCGGACTGCGAGATCAAGAAATAGCTTTATTTGGCCAAATGGTTCAGATAGAGATAACAATTTCGAACATCTGAGCAGCGTTCTAATCCAAACACGCATTTTTATATCGTATTCAAAACATCAAAAACACAGAAATATTTTAAAGCATTCTTATTGGCTAAACTCCTTAATTTTAAGCAAAGAAGCGTATTTCCCTTTCATGTCTAGGCTTTCAGTAGGCAAGCAGGAAGTGCTGGATACATGCTGGCTTTTGTGGTTAAGCTATATGCCTGACTCATAGGCAAGACCTCTAACTGACTTGGCCTCCTTAGAACAGATGTTGTGGTTTCACATTTGTATTTCCAGAGTTCAAGTTTCCAGTTTAAGACTCAGTAAATGTATAACAAAATAGAAGGGATCTATAGAAGGGGTAATAGAAGGGGTAATAGAAGTGGTCTTATAGTCTGATTCCATTTCATGTTATGTCCAAATCTCACTTTATGTCCTGCCTTGGTACTAAACTGCTCTGAATTTTACTGCCACAAACTGTATTAAGATTTGGTACTGATAATCTCTGTTTCTTGCCTCGTAAACTAATTAGTCAAAGGTATGGCCTTTCAGAGTAGATAGGGATACTTGCCTTATTAGTTAAAGTTCATTCAAAATTACAAGGGACCACTCCCCAATGTCAAGCATTCTGAAAGCTCCTAGAATGAATTAGTATATATTAGAACAATATATCGCTATACAACTACCTTATTTATACAAATAATAAAGGTGGAATGTACAGTATATGCATGCATGCATGAATACATACATACATGCATGCATACATATGTACATACATACTGGGGCATTAATGGAGATGGCTTCATGAAGTATTGTAAACCCAGTTTTATAATCAACATTCCTGTATCATTTCCCCCACCAACACCACCATATCTAACTGGAAGAAGCCACTGCCACCAATTTTTAGACTACATGCTACCATATTCGGTATATCTTCATAGAATACAGCAAGCTAACCAATAACAACAGTGTTGATCTGACTCCAAAGTAGGCATATTTAATAACTCAATGATTTCCTAAAGCCTTCACTAATCTCTCTCTTCGTCTTCCAGTATATCTCCCTCTGTCCCACAGAGTAGAAATAAAATATCTGTGGAGATTCTCAATCGTCCAGGTCATGGTTGTCCCAAAGTAGTTTTTCCAAAAGGTAACTGGGGTTTCTTTGTTTTTTCCTTTGAAAATATTTTACTTCTCGCAGAACTGAAGAAGCTTCACAGGTGAGAAGCAAAACATTTTCAAAGGAAAAAAACCAAGAAATCCCAGTTGCCTTTTGGAAAAAGCATCTTTGGAACAACTGAAAGAAGAGTTGCTACTAGCAGAACATGAAATACCATCTTCCCTTCCCTTAAACCACACAAATGTGACATATGATGGGGAAAGAAAAACAAGAAGAATGTTACGCATTATGTCTTGAAGAAAGGGCACATTAATGATATCAGTACCCAAAAAGTTATCATTAAAATGTATATGAATAGGAAAGCTTTGCATCATGGATGTAAATTGTTTACTCCATTGCACAAGGTAGGAAATAGAGTAACAAGATATTTGAGTTTGACAGCAGTAAAGGAAAACCACAAATAGTGAGGGCTGCTAAAATTCAGCAATATCTACAGGATTACAAATTTGCCATCCATGAACTTTGAGAAGCAGTAAGACCTGAAAGATTTGTATTTTGTTTTGCTCGTATATTTAGAGTTTCTAACCTGGAAAGAAAGTTTCCCAGAATTGGATCATAGGCTTATTTAATTACATTTCTCAAGTTTATTCCGTCGTTCTGGGGGAAATTAACAAAACTGTTTAATCTCTACCACCAAGAGTTGACATAATTCTAAGACACAGATGGCTGATCATCTAAATGTGTAATAGCACCTTTGAAGTCATCCTAAGGCAAAAAAACACTTGTGACAAGCATTGTTTCCTAGGGAAAAAAATCAACTTAATTAAGTCTGTAGTGAAAGACATCCTAGCTTTTTGACAGAACTAACAGTTACAAATTTGCTGGAGGTTGTTTTGCAACTGCTCTTGATGGTAAGGGGCAGGAAATCTTTGAACAATGTCTATGCATCAACTGTGTCCTTACTAATTTGATTCTTTTCAATTTTTAACCCTTAATTTCATAAATGGAACTCAGCGCTATTGTTGCAGTAGAAGCCCTGTTCAGTAAGCTTTAATCAATCAACCATCATCATCAACCATCTTCCTATCCAAGGTACTCAATAGGGGGATAAAATGCCAAATCCAGTCTAAACATCTGGCTAACTGTGCAACCAACCATAATAATGTAATAGTAAGAGACTCCACTATATTTCTTTGCCCACTCCTGGAGAACAGATGAAATGCAAATGAAAATTGTTCCAATCTTCAAAAAGAGGGAAAGAAAACTCCAACATACTATAAAACCGTGGATCTGAATTTAATACCTATAAAGTTCTAAATTAGATTATAAAGAAATTGATATGTGAGCACTTTAAAACAGTATGGTAATTAGCTGAAATCCGTATGAATTTGTTAAGAACAAGTCTTGCCAAACATATCTCATTTTTTGGTCAAGTAACTTCCTTAATAGGTTTTGAGACTGTTGTAAACATTATGTATCTTGACTTCAGCAAAGCATCTGGACAAAGAACCTCATGACATGCTGATTAGTAGTCTAGTAAAGAGTGAGCTGGATAGTATAACAGTTAAATGAATATATAATCATTTGAAAATTATTATTAAAGAGTGTTCATCAATGGTTTCTTTTTTTAATTAGATTGAGTAATTCCAACATTTTGATCAATGACATCTGTGAAAATTTGCCAGTAGCATCAATCCAGTATAATAAGTGATAACCTAGCAAAGAAAAACAAAATTCAAAACTATTTTGATTGATTATAAAAATAATCTGAATTTTAGCAATAGCAATAGCACTTAGCTTTATATACCGCTTCCCACTGCTCCCAAGAACACTTGACAGGGGATTCCATTATCCAGAATGTTAGGTGTCTTTCTTTCTTTTTTGGGATATATTCAAACCAAGGCTTGATCTTCTGAGGATCTGCTGAGGATCTTTTAAACCAAATGATTGCACTTGGGAATCAAAAAGCAAAAGAGAATGAGAAGAGGCCTTTTAGGACACAAAGTTCACTGCTGCTGATCCCCAAAACAAATGAACATCTCTGCTCAGCAAAACTCTGAGTCTCCAAGGGCTGTAACAGCAGAGGAAAAAAAGTAACACTGCCACTTAGAGGCTGGAGGCTTGGAAATATTGTTACTTTTTTCTTCCCTTTGATCATCGGAGTTACACTTCAAGGCTTTGCAGTTTGTTTATTAAGAGTGATAGTGGAAAGAGCACAGATTGTTTACACAGGTGCTCTTCTGGAGTCTCTATCAGTAGCTGAACTGCAGTGAAGACAAAGCCATGACCTGAAAGATTATAATGAACTTGTTTGGAATATAACAAAAACCTTGAATGCTATAGTGGCAGTGTTTATGAGTTGGAAGGATGGCACAACATGAAAAAGAAACATTAATATTGCAAATGATTATGTTTAAAATTCAAAACATATTAGTAATAACAGAGAAAATTGATAATGGAGGATGCAGAACAAAGAACAACAAAAAGAGATGGGAAAATTGAGAACATTTATCAAAGGAAGAAAGTTGAGGACAGAGTTCCAAAAATTGAAGGAAAAAAGGAACAAAGAGATAAGAAAATTGTTGATACTGACAGCAAATTGAGCGTGGTTGGAAATAGCAAGAGTGGACTATGGAAAGGGGAGATAGGTGGACTGGAACTCTATCTCAGACCTCAAAGTACAGAAGAAGAAGAGAGAGAAAATTTGATGGAAGTAAAGAGACAAATCTTGACAGAAACATCTATGATAACCAAAGATAAGTTGATGGAAGGAATAGATAGAAGGTTTCCAGTGCTCATAAGATATGCAATGAGCAACAAGTTGCTCATAAAAGACTAACTAAGAAAAAAAACAGAATATAAATTCCATAAATGATACGAGATATAAAATTGCACTACTACTGGAAAGATACAGATTGATGTAATGAAAGTCTATAATAAAAATTAAGTCACATACACACACACATACACATATACATATATACACACACATACATACATACATACATACTAGTTTGAGGATATGATAGATAGATATATATTTACAAACAGGAACTTCCTTTTTTTATAATAGCAATCATCAATTGATACCGCTCACCTTATATTATTTCCCCTTCTATTGTATTTCATTTGGATTTCACCATTCTTAACCCTCTTATTTTACTCATAACTATTATTTTTGAGTTTTGTTATATTCTTTCATTGATTTTTGTTTCTTTCCTCCATCCATCCATACCATTTATCCCATATCTGGTAGAATTCTGATTCTTCCTTTCCCTGGATTTCTTTAGTTAGTTTATCCATTTCGGCACAGTCCATAATCTTTCTTATTATTTCGTCTTCGCTTGGGATTGATTTGTTTTTTCATTTCTGGGCAAAAGCAATCCTTGCCGCCGTAATTATATGTAGTATTAAATAGTGGATTTCTTTTTTGTATTTCACAGACATAATTCCTAATAAAAAACTTCAGGTTTCCATTCTATTTTAACCCCTGTTATTGCGTCCATCCAATTTTTGATCCTTTGAGGATATGAAATTTTATACAACTGAGATTTAAAAGTGTTTGTTATTAAATATAATCAATTTTTATTTAGAATATATTAGAAAGATGCAATGTTATTGGATGATTATAGGAGGATTTAATGGAATGTCAATATATTGTTTTACTTCAAATTTAGGATATTTCATACAAAAGGAGGTAAAAGCAATTTATAGTCAAATGAATGTTTAATAATTATAATAATGTTTATATAATATACTGGATTGATGATATGAGAATTTGTTTAAAATGAGTAAATTGACATTTGAATTTTGAGAACAAGAAGATGAACAATTTTATAAGGTATGGGATTAATTTTATAATATAAATTAATCCAATACCTAGAATATTTCATTCAAAATGAAGGAATAATAATTATAGTCAAATAAATGATGTACAATGATAATAATGTATACATATATACTAGATTGATAATTTGTGATCTTACATACATTTGAAAGTGAGGACTAAGGAAGTGATGCACAAAAACTTTGCAACCAAATGACATGCTGTACGTGACTGAAGAAGGTTCTATGTGTTATGTGTTGTCTGTCTTTGTTTGACCAAAAATTAAAAAAAGAGAAAGAGATAAGGAAAAGGAATAAGAAATAATGTACAAAGATTTTTGGGGTTGCAGAAATACCACCCCAAGAAAATAAGAGCTGGAAGAGACACCTGCAGCAATAGAAAAAGAAAGGAAGAGAGGAAATGAGAGGAAAAAGAGGGAAGGACGAGAGAAGGTGAGGAGAGGAAGATGGAAGGGTGAAGGAGAGAAGGAGTGAGAGTAGGAAGGGGAAGGGGTAGAGAGAAGTAGGGGAGAGGTAAGGGAAGAAGGAAGTGAAAGGAGAGGAGGAAGGAAGAAAGTAGAGAAGGGAGGGAGAGAAAGGAAGAGAGGAGAGGAAGAGGAGGGAAGGAAGATAGAGAGAGGAGAGGAAGATGGAAGGGAGAAGGAGAGAGGGTAGGAAGGAGAAGAGGAAGAGAGGAAGAGGGGAGAGGTAAGGAAAGAAGGAAGGGAACGGAGGAAGGAAGTAGAGAAGGGAAGGAAGGAGAAAAGAAAGGGAGAAGAAGGTGGTGTAAAAATAGGTGAGGGATGCTAAACAAAACAACCCGAATGGAATATTACAATTCTATAAATGGAATGACAAATGTATAAGAATTATGTATGTAAAAAAAGAATAATAATTATGTGAATGTATTCTTTTAATTGTATATAGAGAATAAAAAATAAAAAAACTTTTTTTTTTAAAAAAAGTATGCTAAATCAGATGTTCCACTGCTATAAACAAAACACTGTGACACATTGTTTAGGTGGAAATGTGCACTTCACTTACATGCTTCTGGATTGAAAAGATTAGTCAGTTATAAACTGTTGTACAGGGGACACGTGAATATGCTAATCGCATATATTCTTCGGGGAGACTCCTTTCATTCTTTTTCTTTTTTCTTGTTTGCAATTGTGATGACATGCAGACAACACATATGTATATCTGCCCTTTGTATCCCGATTAGTATACATTTGTGGAACTTATGGCAGTGCGACAGAATGCAATGAATGTTGCTGGTTTCTGGGCAAGATCCATTTAATTTGTACATATTTGTACATATTTTAATCTTGCATTTAAAATTTTAAGTTTTATGTCATACAGTGTGTCTTATTTTAATTGTGATGCTTCTGACATGAATAAAAAATATATTGTCTAGAATCAATATTTCTCTTGTACAAACTCAGCAATACAAGAAAGTGAAGAAGTATTCAAAACAAAATATATATTCTGTAAATTGGGCATGAATTAACATATAGCTTCAGTTTTAAAATGTGTGAGTAGAGCTGTAGTTTATGTTAGGGAAATTTCCATTAAAACATATCCTGGAGAAATTGACTTTGGAAATAATGTGTATTGGAAAGTTGTAGACAGAAGCTCCAAGGAAAAGTGATAATCATATGTGGATATATTATAGATTTCAATTTAAATCAATTAAAATCCATTGCCGTCCTGAGAAGAATACTTCTATATTGAATTCTAATTGTAGGCAACAGAAATAAGCACAAATAAGTAAAAAATTGTGAACATTGTTTCAGCATTAACTCTGCCTACCTTCATTTTTTAAAAACCTGCCACCTAAAAAGTACAATTGCCATTCTTTGATTCCAGCTCATTTTTATCAGCCAAATGGAGAGATTCCAAAATTCCTAGCCATAAGCAACATGGAATTCATTGCTCTATACATTCTATGTCTTTCTTTACTCTTTGCAGACGCTACACAAATGTGTCTCTGGTTAATATTTTAAAAATACAAATGTGCTGCACATTGTCTTAATTATAACTTGTTTTTAACCAACTTAATAATATTTAGAATAGTTTCATTAACACCAGACTGACTCATTTTCAACACTACTTCAGCTTCTTCTTTTACTACACTATTTCACCAAAGATGCACAGAAGGAAACTTGAAGGACACAGTCAAAACACAGTCTGATACAAACAGACCATGTAATGTTTCTGGTACCCCCCCACATGGTGGCAAAACACTAAAAAAATAATGGACTGAGTCGACGCGTTTAGGTTGACACAAATGATGTAGGGAGAAAAAACAGCATAAGGTCATTTTTAGAGATGAGAACTTGAGGCTGAGTACCTTTTTTGTTTGTTTGTTTGTGTTTTTGTCTGTTATGGAGACCCGGGAGCATGTAATTAGCACTAAGGTATTGGTAGCAGAAAACCAAATGTCAAAAGCAATAGAAGTCTTCAAGCTAGCTTTATTGTGCACCTGTTGTTATAAGCACTAGAGACAAGGCTTGTCAAAAACATCAGGTGTAGGAGATACCACATCAATTTTCAAAGGATAAATACAAATGGAAAACAATTTCACAATAGGAATAGGCACAGGAATGAAACAGAACAGACGGTGGGGAGAAAAGTATATAAAATATATTATCAAGCTCCTTGATATCATAGACACTTTTGTAGTCAATTATAAACAACTATAAACTTCAGAACATTAACAGTGCCTTGCTAGATCTGAGCATTGGTTGATCTGTTTCAACAGTGAGTTTTCATACTGGCCAAGTATACAAGGAAGCTCACTAGTATTCAAGTAGATGGACTTCAAAGGCAGTAGGGACAGCTATCAGGGCTGATAACCATTGATCCCCATGACTTACATAAATTGGTCCAACCCCTTTTTTGAAACCAACCAAGCTGGTAGCCAGCACCATATCTCATAGTAGCAAAATCTCATATATTTCTACAATTGTTAAATTGGGGGGGGGGTCACAAATAAAGTTAAGGTAATGAGATTTCAGAAGCAGGAACCATAATTTTAACAAACCTTTTGGGATTTTATGATGTACCTTTATGTTGTTGTTGTTGGTAGTTGTGAAGTTATGTCTGACTCATCGCAATCCCATGGACAACATTCCTCCAGACCTTCCTGTCCTCTACCAACCTCTGGAGTTCATTTAAGCTCACGCCTACTGCTTCAGTGATTCCATCCAGCCACCTCATTCTCTGTCGTCCCCTTCTTCTTTTGCCCTCAATCTTTCCCAGCATTAGGCTCTTCTCCAGCGAGTCCTTTATAACAATATGCAAAGACTTCCCAAAATCTGAGTCCATTTGGATAATATCATGAATCCTATGAACTCTAGGAATTCTTCCCCTCCAATTTGCCTCCAGAGCCCTTCTTTGATTATAATTTGGGTTGGTTTTTGGCCCAGAATTTTTCCAGCCAGCAAATTGACTCATATCCCAATAGGACAGGGATGCCAAATTCGCATTGTCATGGCAGCATCACATGACGTATCAGGACTTTCCCCCCCTTTGCTAAACCAGGTGGGGGAGGGGCCAGCATGTGATGCAACAGGTCATGAATTTAATACCCCTACAACTAGGAGAAGGAGATCAAATACACCTGTTTTGATGTCCTACTGAGTGGCAGAAAACTGAAGTCTAAGACAGCAAGGTTCTGAAACTTGTTTTGTCCAAAGAAAGAAACAGTTCTTAAAGTTACACACTAACACTGAAGAATCAGTTTCTTAAATATATTTCCTTTAAAAGCAGTATCTTTTTTCTGCATTTCCAAAGTTATCTTCAGTAATTCCTTTGAATATACTGACAGATGGTTTTCATTTGTGCTTAAATCTCTTTGGTCAAGTTGACCAGATGTTACTAGCAGCAGTGAGAACTAATTCACGAACCATAAACAATTAATTGTGAATGTGAAGATATGTTTGTATGCTCCTAATCATTAGATATCAGAGGACATCTACTATTTCACAGGTTCAATCATGCAGACAAATCTCTAATTAACACTGACAATGTGTTAAAACCCAAACACATTATTAGGCCCAATTATCAAAGGAGAAGTGTGCTTCAGGAATTGTGGGAAAGCATCATATTGAAAAAGCTAGAATACATTACCAAGAAAAATCAATGGCTTTTTTAATGTAGGCGGCAGACAGCTCTGAAAGATTGATAACCATGATTTGAATTATATGACTTGAACTTTACATATTTCAAACTAGCTCCTCTATCGTGTTGAAAATTTTCTTCCAAATCTTCTGCCTTGCTTGGCTGCCATCTTCTCGGGTGGCGTGAAACTTTTTGAACTAAAATGACATGGCACAAATGCAACAGTTTTTTTTAAAATTACATTCAATGCTCAGAAGGGAAGGCTTTCATCCAACAATTCCAGTCTGCCATATTCAGTTCAAGCTCATTTTCTCCAGGTTTTTTCCAATTCTGCCAGGACATGTTTATCTCAGCATTTTACTTAGGAAATCCTCATTGCCAGGCATTCAGGCCAATTTCAATTAATCAATCTGAGAGCAATTAGAATTAGAATTAGAATTAGAATTTATTAAAATTTATAGGCCGCCCTTTTCCCTGAGGGGACTCAGGGCGGCTCACAATCACAAGGGAGGGAAGTGCAACATCAAAAACAAAACAAAATGTGAACAAAGAAAAAATAGTAAAACACAACTTTCGTTCAACAATCAAACACTCGGGCGGGTGAATTAGGAACCTATCCCCAGGCCTGCTGGGAGAGCCAGATCTTGAGGGCTGCGCGGAAGGTCTGGACGGTGGTGAAGGTACGGATCTCAGCGGGGAGATCGTTCCACAGGGTCGGAGCTGCAACAGAAAAGGCTCTCCTCCGTGTGGTCGCCAGTCGGCATTGACTGGCAGATGGGATTCGGAGGAGGCCCAGTCTGTGCGATCGAATTGGTCGAAGGGAGGTAATCGGCAGGAGGCGGTCTCTCAAGTACCCAGATCCACTACCATGGAGTGCTTTAAAGGTGGTCATCAGTACCCTGAAGCGCACCCGGAGACCAACAGGTAGCCAGTGCAGCTCGCGGAGGACAGGTGTAACGTGGGCGAACCGCGGTGCGCCCACTATCACTCGCGCGGCTGCATTCTGGACTAACTGTAGTCGCCGGATGCACTTCAAGGGCAACCCCATGTAGAGCCCATTGCAGTATTCCAGCCTAGAGATCACAAGGGCTCGAGTGACTGTTGTGAGAGCCTCCCGGTCTAGGTAGGGCCGCAACTGGCGGACCAGGCGAACCTGGGCAAATGCCCCCCTGGTCACAGCTGACAGCTGGTGGTCAAAAGTCAGCTGTGGGTCCAGGAGGACTCCTAAGTTGCGGACCCTATCTGAGGGGTGTAAAATTTGACCCCCCAGCCTAAGTGTTGGTACATTCGCCAAATTATTGGGAGGGAAGCACAACAGCCACTCGGTCTTGTCCGGGTTGAGTACCAGTTTGTTAGCGCTCATCCAGTTCCTAACGGCCTCTAGACCCTGGTTCATCACGTCCACCGCTTCATTGAGTTGGCACGGGGCGGACAGATACAGTTGCGTATCGTCCGCATATTGATGGTATTTTATCCCGTGCCTCCGAATGATCTCGCCCAGCGGTTTCATGTAAATGTTAAATAGTAGGGGGGATAAGACCGAACCCTGTGGCACCCCACATGTTAGGGGCCTCAGGGACGATCTCTGCCCCCCGACCAACACCGACTGCGACCTGTCCGAGAGGTAGGAGGAGAACCACTGTAAAACAGTGCCTCCCACTCCCACCTCCCGCAGTCGTCGCAGAAGGATACCATGGTCGATGGTATCGAAAGCCGCTGAGAGGTCAAGGAGAACCAGGATGGATGCATAGCCTCCATCTCTGGCCCTCCAGAGATCATCGGTCAATGCGACCAAAGCGGTTTCTGTGCTGTAACCAGGTCTGAAGCCGGACTGGAAGGGGTCAAGATAACTAGCTTCCTCCAAGGCCCGTTGAAGCTGGAAGGCCACCACCTTCTCAACAACCTTCCCGATAAAGGGGAGGTTGGAGACAGGACGAAAGTTGTTTAAAATGGCTGGATCCAAGGATGGTTTCTTCAGGAGGGGTCTCACCACCGCCGTTTTAAGTACGGCGGGGAAGTGCCCCTCCCGAAGGGAGGCGGTCACGACCGCCTGGATCCAGCCATGTGTCACCTCCCTGCTGTTGGCAACCAGCCAGGAGGGACACGGGTCCAGAATACAGGTGGAGGCACTTACAGCTCGAATGGCCTTGTCCACATCCCCAGAGGCAACATCCTGGAACTCAACCCAGAGATGATTTGCCAAGCGGTCCTCCTGTGTCTCGGCTGGATCTACTGCGGTGGAGTCCAAGTCCGACCGAAACCGAGCTATTTTGTCCGCCAAGAATTGAGCATAGTCCTCAGCCCTACCCTGCAAGGGGTCTCCCGCATCCCTCCTGTTAAGGAGGGAGCGGGTTATCCTAAACAGGGCGGCTGGGCGTGACTCGGCGGACGCAACCAAGGCAGAAATGTATGATCTTTTGGCAGTTCTTAATGCTCGAACGTAGTCCTTGGTGCAGGTGGTTAGAAGTGCTCGGTTTGCCTCGGACTTATCGGACCTCCACTGGTGCTCTAGGCATCTCCTCCGGCGTTTCTTCTCCCGGAGCTCCTCGGTAAACCAAGGGGGCCTCCGGGATCCACTGACCCGGAGGGGCCGTAGTGGCGCAATCCGATCAAGAGACTCCGACGCCGCCGAGTGCCAGGCGGCAACCAGAGTCTCCGCCGAACTGTGGGCGAGAGTATCAGGAATGACCCCAAGCTCTGTCTGGAACCTCAATGGGTCCATAAGTCGCCTGGGGCGGAACCACCTGGTCGGTTCCTCCTCCCTACGGTGGGGGTTTGGCCTCCGGAAGTCAAGCCTCAGTAGGCAATGGTCTGACCACGACAGGGGTATGTTCTCATTACCCCTCAGACCAAGATCACACATCCACTGCTCCGAGAGGAATACGAGGTCGAGCATGTGACCCGCTGCATGGGTTGGGCCCCGAATTACCTGGGTCAAGCCCATGGCTGTCATGGAAGCCATGAACTCCTGCGCCCCATCAGAGCGTTCACCGAGCGATGGCAAATTACAACAGTGGAGGGGGGCAGATCTCCAAGAAAGAGCAATGTACAAACCATTTGATCCCAAATTGCTGTAAAGAGGGTGGAAAGTAACCAGAAAAACAATTTTTCCCCATTTGATACATGAGAAGTAATATTGCTCCCTCTCTTCAACCCTTGCTTTTTAGACTTTCGGTTGGATTTGCTTTGGAAGTTATCCCCAAATACTTGCCAAGGTTGCTCTCAGAAGGAAGAAAACAAATTGCTTTGTGAGGAAAAGAGGATAATTTGTTCAGCTGTTTGCTTTGGGAAAATAGGATGACTGAGCACCTGACTCTTTGATAGCAAGGGTTGTGAACAGAATTGGTTTATCGTCTGACATTTGTGTGCTTCAATGCAGTTTATTTGAAAGGTGAGAGAGTGACTGCCTGCAACTGTGAAAGAAAATGGCTTGTCAGAATGATTGCTCAAAACCTATGAAGCCGGTAACACCCGCCTGTTTAGTTAATTCCCACAAGTGTTATATAGTGAAGCTAAATCTTCAATGTACTGTAGTTACCATGCTAAGGACACTTAAGTCCATTGCTTAAAGGTATTTAGCTGGGTTGAATTGTAAAAATTTACAAGGCAATAATATTCCATAGAAAATCATTGTACATTAGTTTGGATCAAAATATGAAAAACAGTTTTATGGCAGAGTATATTTTGAATGAAGAACTCGGCATGTTAAACTGGGTTTGGAAAATCATTTCTAAAACTCCCAGAGTATTGTTTCCTCAACCTTGGTAACTTAAAGATGTGTGGACTTCAACTCCCAGAATTCCTTAATTCTCTAACCTGGGGGAAATGTTGGGAATTCTGGGAGTTGAAGTCCATACATCTTAAAGTTACTGAGGTTGAGAAAACACTGTTCTAGAGAAATAGTTCCCAACTATGATGCATATACTGGATAATAATAATCCCTAACCCAGGATAATTGAAAATCCTACCTGGAAATTATATGAGTTGGGAAACAGTGCTTCAGAAAGCCATTCTCAGTTGCTGCAATCAAAACTGAGCTAAATGAATCAATAAACTGATGGGTTATAACAGAATTCTTAGTATGTTCCTAGATGGGGCAACACTACTTAATAATAAACAATGATTCTCATTTTGAAGAGGAGAACTTCCATACTCATAAAGCAACAAGAGTATATTTTAAAAACTGCCAGGCTTCTAATAATCATTTACTCCTGCCTTCTGTTTTGTTTTGTTTTGTTTTAACATCTAACATTTCAATTTTGTAATGGGTTGAGGGTTTCATTTGCAAGTGGTATATAAATGAATAAATGCTATGGCTATTGTACTCATCATTTCCATTTTAAAAATTGAATTAAGAAAGGAAAAATAGGTCTAGTAAATGTTTTAATAACTTTTATTTAATAGAATAGAATTTTATGCTTATATATTATAATCTATCTCCAACTGTAGAAGTTCATCCATACAAATGGACTGATATCAATTTGTACCTCATACATTTATCCTTTTAATACATATGTCAATAGAATTAAGCTAAGAAGAAAAGATCTATCTGTATGATCATGTTCTCTACATGATCCTTTTTTTATTTCTTGCAAAAGATTTTTATTAAGGAAATAAAATTGTTATCTTTTCCCTTTGGCAATACACCTCTTGTTATAGTGAAAGAAGAAGAGAGAAGTACAATTAAAAATTGTGATTAATTCAGAAGGTATTATCAAAGTAGCTGTAATTCATCTCTACATGTCTTCAATATCGAGTAGTGTGGATCATACTAAATAAAAATGAACAACTACACTCTTCTAAGCTCTATAAGGTAAGTCTATTTGTTTATTTTTCACTTGCTCAATGGTGTCTTTACTCACTAGAGAGAAGACTGAGCATTAAAGTGTTATATTAATTGATAGACTCAGTAACCAGGATTCCATTTTTTAGTCAGTCAGGTGTTACACGAAAAAAAGGTGTCCCCGTGAGTGCAATGAGATTGAAAACCTTGACCTTTGGTTCCACTTTACCAAAGCAAGTCACAGTACATTGACTTGATGTATGAGTACAGAATAGGGTATTAGGAAAAGCAAGGGAATTTTAAAAGAGATAAATAGTACCTCCAATGCTCTCATGTTTAACAACTTGCTTTTAAAAAAAAAAAAAACCTCCTTGGAAATCCAGATAAATAAGATGTTTGGATTAATCCATTTCTTTCCTTATTTTTCTTCCATTTATCATTCTGCTCTCTGTTCCTGTGCTTAGAGACGTTATTGCTATAAAAAATAAAAAAGAATGGTAAACATCATATAAAGGCCCTATTCTAGGAGTCACATAACAACTAAACTTTTCCAGGTGTGCAATCTAAAATAATAGAATGATTTAGAATAGGATATAGAAAAATATTTATTATTGGATATATTGAAGATGATATAATGCATCATTATAATATAAGTGGATACATATTTAGAATACCTTGTTTAAAATGGAGAACCAATAGTGATAATCAAACAAATGAAGTATAATAACAATGTATACAAAGATATTTGATTGACAATATGTGAATTTTGATAAAGCTCAAGTGATGACTATGGAAAGGACGCAGAAAGACCTTGTAACCAATTGACACACTGTATGCAGCTGAAGTGGTTTTTATGTTATATGTTTTGTGTGTTTGTTTGAAAATAAAAAAAATTATTAAGAAAAAGAAATGTCAAAAAATGGCTCATGTGACCCAGGATGCTGCAGCCATCAAAAAATATGAACCAGTTGCCAAGTGTCCGGATTTTGATGGTTATGTTGGAGCCAGTCCATAGCATTTCATTGTAATTTATTTCTGTGAATAAATATGGATATGACTCAAATAGTCTGTTTATATGGTAACAATAGGTCGCTGCTGAAAAAAATACCTACCATTCTCATGTCAGTGGGCTAGAATATCCCTGCAGAAAACCACTTTTTGTGCCAAATTTTCCATCTGTTGTCTGTGTGAGAAACAATCAGTAGGGAACTTGCCATGTGTTGCAATTTTATTTCTGCCTCTAATTCAGGTTTCCTCCTTCCCTCTCCCTCCCCCCCATTCTGTTTATGAAATGCAAGTTCTTTTTCCAAGTAGCACTTGCAACATGCTTCATGCTGACTTGGGAACTAAGAGGTCTATGGAGAAAATAAGTGCCAGCATAAGCAATTCGGGCCCAGAACAAGCTAAACAAAATTATGTTATCATCAGCACTGCAATGTGCTCTCGGGCTGATGACTGCCACCATAATTCTTCCAAGAAAATATTCTATTTCTTCAGGTCTCTAGTAATGGCAAAAACAGGTTTTCTTATGATAATAAGATCTAGTGACATTAACAAAAAATTTACTATCCAAATTGTTTGACCCAGGTACATTCCCAGAAGCTTTAAAGGACTATTGAACTTGGTTGGATGGTCATGATCAAATCCAACAACAACAACAACAACAACAACAACAACAACAACAAAGACCCAGCAGGCACTCCTCCATATCATACAAAGAAGAGAACAACAAAGTAACATTGTTATTTCATACATTGCAGGAATTTCTTAAAAGCTCAGGGGTATTTTCAACCAACACAATATACTTTAAACTCAAAACTCCACTATAACAGAAGCTTGTCCACTCCAAGGATAAAACACCCAGACACAAAATGAGCAATGTGATATATGCAGTATAATGCAGTGAGATATGTGCAGATCTGTACATTGGAGAAACAAAACAAACATTTCATAAGTGCATGGTACATCATAGGAGATCAAACCTATCGGAACAAGATTCAGAGATCCATTGCACTTGAAAGACAAAGGTTAATCTTTAGAAGACAGCAAAGTCCACATTCTGGACAAAAAAGTCCACTGGTTTGAAAGATGGGTCAAAGGGGAAGTCTATGTTAACACTGAACAGCCTTCCCTTAACGGGGGGAATCCAATACCACCTACCTCCTGTTACAACTGAACTCCTTTCAGCATTTCCAAGAAGGCTCTACAACCATTTGCATTATTCAGGTGACCCTGCGGGCACAGAAAAACCTCCAAGTAGCTTTAACAATTCTCAGAAAGAGTGCTAAAGACTAGATGACTGCAAGGATTCTCCACCATTCTGTCAGAACCGAAGAAGCTTCTTGGATAAGAAGCAAAATGTCTTCAAAGAAAAACAAAGAAAGTTCAGTTACCCTTTGAAAAAGCACCTCTGGAACAACTATAACCTGGATGACTGAGAATCTCCATTGACATGTGTGAGGAAGAGAAACTATTTTGGATCTAAGTAATGGGCTTCATTCACTGAACTTGCTAAGTCAATGGTTAGTATAATATCTACTTTTAGATTGCGCTAATCACTGAGTTTAACTCAAGAATGCTACAAGACGCCTATTGATTGACTTAAAAGTATTTAAAAGTAGCTACTGCATGACTCTTAAACAAACCATGTCTGAGTAATTTTGTAGCTGTATCACTCAGAGGGAAGAGTGTATATAGTTCCTCAACTTGTTACTTTAATAGGTATGGGTAAGATAAGATCAAGATAAACATAATGAAAACATTTGCCTATTTTACAAGATTGCTAGAATGAAGCAGAAGATAAATTAAGAATTTGGAGAACCTTAGAAAACTATTTCAGGAAACACTGATTAATTCTATGGAATAATTAGAAATGTGTCCACTCTCCAAACTATTTGTAAAGTGCACATTCTACTAATAGAAATGCCAGGTTAGGACTGGAAAGAACCCAATCAAATTAACACATACTGCAAATCAGCCCTGCCACCTTTTTCTGTTGGGCTAGAAGCAAGTAGAAGATACTTTCCAGAAGTAGTTAGTGGTCTGGGAAACCTGGCAATGCAGATATGCCCTTGATTACAATATCCAATTAGATATTTTTTATTTATTTGCCAAATTTATAGGGTAACCCATCTTACACAAGGTGAGCAGCATATAATAAAACCATATTCTTAGACCAGTCTAAGGGCCCAAATTAAGAGCTAGCATGAAGGAGAAAGTTGATGGACTGCTTCCTCAGCTTCCTTGGTAAAGGACAGTATTAAAAAAAACAATAGGCACTTCTGGCGGTGACGTCATCATGCTAGGGTTGAGGAACGGCAGCTCCCGTAACCTGTAACTCAAACTTCTTCGTTTGGGCTCATTTTTGAGCACTGCAGAACTTGAAGGGATAGGCAGATTCAAGAGGAAACTCTGAAGACACTGGGGTCGAAGGCAACACCCCCACCACCACCACAAGTGGGTAGGAGAAACTCACTAAATGGACAAGGATCTATCCTGTCACTTGGACAGGACTGGAGCGATGGCGACCACATAAGAGGGAAGCCTTGGGAAAGGACAATATTAAAAACAACAACAATAGAATGTATTTAAAAAAAGAAAAATATGTTTGCTTGACTATATGAACTACAATGTCATCTGTGATAACCTGAATTAATCATATACTAATATCTGGTTACTGGTATTAACAGCGTGGACATTGAAAAATTGACTCACCTTTGGTACAACTCATTGTTTTGGGTATGATATGAAGACTTTTCCCTAAGAAATTTAAAACAAAGTAAGATTGGCCACTGTCCTTTCAAATGGGAAAGAATAAACCAAAGCAAGCGATTCGGTGTCTACAGACTTTGGACTGGGTGAGGATAGGGTAAAAGTGTAAAGATGGCAGCTACAGTCATTCAATCAAAGCTTGTCCCTTTTTTATGTGCTTTGCATGTATGATGTGGTGAGCCGTCAATATTACAGTCACATGTCACTATCTTAACTTTTTCTAACCCATCTTCTGAATGCCCCTGATATTGTGGTCTCATTGTCGGTCTTCTTCTTGCCAATATAAAACTGAAAAGAAGGATTGTACTCTCCATGAATCCCTGGATCATGTTTTACTTCAAAGGCAAACAAATGAACAAAGACAGGAATAATGAGAGAAGGTATTTCGGAAAGCCCAAAAGCCTTTTTCATGAGTTTTGTGAAGTGCCCTGCTCTCTCTCATCATCAGTAACGGTCTCCTACTCTGTTATTGTTAACATAAGCAGTATAAATAGAAGACTAATCTTTTACCGTAAAAATGACACAGAATATAATTAAGCTCTTACCCAGGCAATTTCACTTTAATTTCAAATAAAAATGAGAGGCTTGGCCTGCTAGTAATTCAAATACATCAAATTTTTCTAATCCACCAGCTTTGCAGACTCTAATCTACCATTTTAAAAACATAGTTGATCACTTCTTCTCTATAGCAAATAGCAGTGGTGTGAAGTTTATACATTTTGTACAGTTCTTTCTAATTACAGGGCAAGAAGTTTGAATGCTGAGTTGGATTTTTGTTTTAACAGAACTGCAGTCAAACCTTTCTTACTCTTTATTTGCCTAATAATCTAGACATTTTATTCTATCATACAAAGACAGTATAAAACATTGCATGCAATCCTCATATTGCATACAGCTCTAGCTCACCTTGACTGACCTCACACTGCTAAATAGCAACAGATCAGATTAAGACTTTGATGGGAGAACAGCAGGAATTCTGAACATTGCTTGCTAGATTAGAAAATTTTAAAAAATATTGGAACAAGGTATATCAAGCCATTCCTAAATTGTTACCAAATAAACTGCTTATGTATCCATGTAGTCACTAGACAAGACTGCAGAAATCTGGTTGACCATCAGATGGCACTAAAGAGGCATTGAACTCTGTACCATTATAGTTTTGCAATTCACATTGGGGGCGATGATGGAACATGGGGGCAATGATCAGGGGTGGGTTGCTGCCAGTTTTACTAATGGTTCGCAGCCCCCGTGTGCATGTGCTGTTCCATGTAAATTATTCTTCACGCATGCACAGAACCATTTACAGTGAACTGCACATGCTCAGTGACTAAAAACCAAAATGGCAGCGGCCCACCGGTGACAAGGGAACCAATTTGGGGGGGCGTGGCAGGCCTGGGTCGCTGCCAGTTCTGCAACCCAGGCCTGAATTCCACTACCAGTTCGGCCAAACCAGGAGCAATCCATCTCTGGCAATGATGCCAAAATTCTGCAGCACATCTGGATACAGAAAATAAACAAGTAAGACCTTATATGCAGTGTCAGGCCAGAGATAGTGAAGATTCCACCAAATGAGCCAGGAGCACAATCAGTAGCTTTCTAGAGACTTTATTAGTTCATATTTTGCATATTTACATCTACATACATTTCCATATATACCATATAACTATCCCAAAGGAAGAAAAATAGAAAGAGAGTCTACTCTTCTGTCCATTAGTCAAGTAGTTGAAAGGAAGTTGGGAGATCCTGAGAGCTCAGCTTCCATCTTTTATAGCTGATGGCATCTGTGCTGATTTCCACAGCAAGTTTTCACACTTTGTTCTGGTCTCAAACATTTCCTCCTTGTTTTGATGTGCCAGTTCCTTTTCAAGAAAAAACCTTGTTCATGCTATGCAATCATGATGGATAAATGGTTTCTACATCTTACTGGAGAGACTGTTTGGAGTATATGAAGATATTTCAAATCTATGGTGGAAATGGACATTTCCTCATGCTCACTGGACATACAAAAAAAGCTAGAAAATTTGGACTCAACTAACTACACTAATTCAAAAGATTGTAAAGGTTAATATACAATTGAAACAGAGACTTTTCTTTTGATACAAACCAATAAATAGTTAGAAAAAAGTTATAGAACTTTGTCTTTATACATGATAACTGCAGTGAGATTATTATATGCATAAAGATGGAAATATTCGACATCAACTACAATGGAAGAATGGATGGTGAAGATATAAGAAATTGTTGAAGTGGCCAAACTGACTTCTTTGATCAGAGAAAAGGCATAATCTACGTTTGTTGTTGACTGGAAATCCATTATAGACTTTTCGCATGAAACAGAAAAAAAGCAACTTTTGATAAATGGTTTTGACCATTAGAAAAAAAGATTATAGAAAAAATGAAAATTATGCTGTAACCATACAGTTAGATGTATAGTAAATGCATATATTTATAACTGCTGTAAACTATTTATTTATATTTGGGGGGGTGGGGTGAACTTTTGGCTTTGCGTTTTTTTCCTCTTTATTCTATACATTATTTTCTGTTCATTTTAATCTTTGTTAAAATTGTAATGAAGTGATAGATGATAGATGATGTTGATAGATAGATAGATAGATAGATAGATAGATAGATAGATAGATAGATAGATAGATAGATAGATAATAGACAGACAGACAGACAGACAGACAGATTGGTGATAGATGTATAGATAGACTTGTTGCTTTATCATCTTAGTGCTGCCAATTTAATCTTCAGCAGTCTTATTTCATTCTTCCTTTGTTCCAATTTTCCTTTTTTTGTTTCTGTTTGCCTTTGAGTCAATCTTCACTCCTGGCAGCTGCCTGAATAAGACTCTGCCATTTTCTTAGCAAGATTTCAGAAATGGCTTGCACTTGTCTTCTTCTTCTTCCTAGGGCTGAGTGAGAATGGCTGACCCAAGGTCACCCAGCTGCCTAAAGCCAAACTAGAACTCTGAGTCTCTCAGCTGCTAATCTGGTGCCTTAATCACTACACCAAACTAGCTTTCTCCCTTTCTCTGAATGGTACCATATAAAGAGAATTGAAGATTTAGGAGGTATGTAATAAAAAAAATCTAGAGAAACAGAATAAAGAATATATAGATAATAAAGGCATATATTTCATATCATTTGTGATTACAAATGCTATTTGGGATCCCTGCTGTAGATATTATACAAATGGTCATTTGAAACAATGGAGTCCCAAATCGTAAGTTGCAATGATATAATTCAAACCACCTTTTCAACATTCCTTGGGCATCCAAGACCTCCATTCCATACTCCAGAGTTTCCATATGACATAAAGGACACTCCCACAGCAAGAAAAGGAAGGGGTGGTTAGGTAAAACTGGTGGGAAGATGGCATGCTAGATTTAACTCTCCCCATATAGCCCCTGGTAAAGTTTGATCTTTATAGATGGAGAAATTGATCGCCATTTCTTTCATGCAACTCTGTTCCATTGTTTTTGTTTATGAAAATGCCACAATTTTTTCCATTGTTCCACCTCTCCCCTACCCCATCTATCCATTCCAAGGGAAAATATTATTACTCCAGAAACCAACGTTCAGGCATTACTTTTAGAACAAAACAAAACTGTGCTCGGTTGTCTTATTTTAATCAAAGGAAACAATTTGACTGCATTTCCTCAATAGATAATATTGATTCTAACATAGGTCCAGGTTTCATTCCTCCAAGGACAATAACCAGCTGTCCTTACATTCATTTTCACAAATTCCAAAAGGAATTGATTATTATCCAACACTTCTTGGTAGCACCAACTGGATACTGTGAAATCTGGCAGCCGTCTTATGACAGCATCAAAGGGATAAATAGTCTCTCCTTCCAATAAAGCTTTTTAACCTTCCAGAATCAAGTGCAAGTCTTTATTTAACTTTTCCAGAATTATTGTGGCATCCAAGAACCTTAATGGTATAAAGCCCATTCTTTACATGATTTAAACAAGCAAGATATATTTACGAATGAAGGCAAATATATGTGTTCCCGGATATATCTTGGATCTTGCAAAATATATTTAATTGGCTTTAGGCAGAAAACAACATTGGAATATAGCTGATATACCTACAGCATATTTATTCGTTTACACATTGAGGAAGAACACAAACATGCATAGACAAAACTGAAGTCATAATTTGTTTTCTCATCTCCCCTTTTTCATTTAAGTAGCACAAATCCTTACAGAGTTAAATACTGAAAATCTCTGTGATGAAATACTGACTTCTTCAGTAACTGTTTAAAAAATAGGGTTGTTTTCCATTTAGGTGCGACTGATAACACAAATATATTCTTACTGTCACAGAGCTAGAGGCTGCTCTGTCCTTCCTTATAAATAAAACCTGCCTCCTTCTTATAAATTATATGACAATTAGAACCCACCTCAATCGAGAGGGTTTGAAGTTCAAACAGCTCTTAGATCTCTCTCAGCTACAAAGCATTTCAAAGCAGAAATCTTATATTAGGGATTGAATACACTGACGAAAAATATGTTTAGGATATTGGAAAAGCTTGCCTGTGCTGCAGATTTGCTTTTAACTGGCAGGGAAACATAGATTTTGCACATAGATTGTGCACTTGATCTGGTATTCCCCCACCTCACCTCCAAAATTATTCAGGTGGTTTTGCCTTAAAAGGAAAACTCCTTTAGAAGTCAACTACTCTGTGTTCTCTCATTCAGTCCCCTCTTCAATTACACATGAAAACAAAGCCCATTTAGGCAAAATAAAGCAATCATCTCAAGCAGGCATTTTCATGAGTAAAACCAAAAGTATTACTGCGGTTGTATATATCTGAGGATGTTGGCAATCTGGGGAATAGGTAGGAAGCCTTCTTGTCTTAAGATAGTTTTGAACCAGGTAAACCTCCATCAAACTAGGCATGATGAGAAGAAGATGTAGTGGAATTGTGGGGAAAAGGTAAGCATATAAGGAAGGCACCCTTTTCCCTATATGTATGCTTGCTTTGTTTTTTGTTTTCTTTTTAAGTGATAAGGGCATCTAAGCTACAAATTGTACTTGATAGACTAAACTTAATTCTTCTAGCCTTTGCTATAATATGATAGCATGATGCAAGTATTTATCTCAGAAGTTCAATAACATCAAGAATATCAATGATAGCAACACAAATGATTTCAGAACTTTGATCAGAAGGTTAGCCTCCAAGGGTAGGAAATTAATGAGTGTGGTTGGTTATGTTTTGGTTATATATGTCCAAGACATATATAATGGAATGTTTATGATACATATACCAGCATCTGGGAAATATTTTTTTAAAACCACATAAGTTATCAATTAAGAATAAAAAGCAAAACATTATCTAAATCATAAGAGACCACTCTAGACCACTCATGATCTGTGGAATCTGCCTTAGTTGAAGATTGTGGGATTCTAGCTATTGTAGGAATATGAATCCTGTATTTACACTACTGTATTGAATGTTTTATTTTATTCTTTTCTTTGTGGCTCTTTACAGAAGATATCATGCTTTTGCAGCTAAAGTTCTTTTTCAACACTTTGCTGAATATATTTTTTTTCAGTTTCTATTTCATTTGTGCATCTATTGCTTTTGATTCCGCAAACTATATTTTAATTTGACAAAACAGAAGAGAGGGTAGCTGCAGTTTCCACTGTTTGTGCAGACTATCTATGCAGACACCCAAGCTTTGTAGTAGCTAGATCCATGATGGCGAACCTATGGCAGGCGTGCCACAGGTGGCATGAAGAGCCGTTTGTCAGGGCACGCAAGGCTTGCCCTGGCACCTGGTCAGTACACTTGCGCGTGCTGGCCAGCTAACTTTGGCCTTCTTTTGAGGCCACTTGAGGGGGTGGGGGGTGGGGGAAGCTGTTTTTTGCTTTCCCTGGGCTCCTATAAAGCCTCTGGAGCCTGGGGAGGGCAAAAAAAGCAAGCAAAAAATGGGGGAAGCTCTGGTTTTGCGTGCATGCACACTGGGGTCATGCACATAGCATTATGGGTGTGGCATGTCCATTCATGACCCCCCTGCGTTGCCCCAGCTTTTGGCCCGCAAGCCAAAAAGGGTTTGCCCTTACTGAGCTAAATGATAAGACAAATGAAAGTTGAGTTTCAACATTCTGATATGAAGAAGAGCTATTGAGCTG
Organism: Thamnophis sirtalis; assembly: GCF_051295495.1. NCBI lineage: Eukaryota > Metazoa > Chordata > Lepidosauria > Squamata > Natricidae > Thamnophis > Thamnophis sirtalis. The sequence continues at coordinate 95,779,688 of NW_028261383.1, forward strand.
GAGCCTTAAAATGATCCCAAGACTTTCTGGAACTGGGAAAGAGCTTGAATAGAAGATAGACAAATAATGATCCCTTCCATTTATATCTTATTCCATCAGCTGGATGAGAGATATATGGCTGGATTCAGGAAGCAATCAATGTCTTTTTAAGGAAGGGCTTACAACATTGTTAAAATGGCAATGAATGCACCATTGGAAAGCCTAAAAAAACAGGTTAGAGACAGATTGTCATGGAGAAAATTTATGTAGTTGCTAGGAGTTAACTGTGTCTTGATGTCAATAATAATCAAAAACAAAGGAGATGTTGCCATCTGCCTTTAAAAAAAACAGGAGTTTTGCCTCCTTCTAAGAATACCAACTCTTGAACTTACCAATCGGCCTCTAGCCTTCCATCTTTCAAGAGAGTCCTGGCTGATCCTGTCCCTAGCAGGAGTATAAATATAGACAATGAGGACAACAAATTTTGTGTTGATATTCTTTCTGTTGATTCAAGGATTGGTGGATAAAAATTTATGACACTAGCAGAGAAAGCCCTAAGAAATAAGCATGTGTTGGTATCTATAATAATCTGAATCCCATGTATACAACCCAAATTTCCTTCTAGAATTCTGTCCCAATCAGTTAAATTCTGGGCTGGTATAAACATGTCTTTAGCACTTTGGGACACCTTTATAAAACTTCAAAATACATATTGTTGAATGGGAGAAAGTGATAGCCATTGGCCAAACACCCGACATAAATCCTGGCAATTGCTGCAAGATTCCCTCTTATATTTCATTTTATTAATAGCTATTTAAGCATTAGTGTTCAGGAGAGAGTAGGAATCATACTGAAATATATCACTAATTGAAAGTTAATTAAACATTGTCTATTGAGTCTTTCCTAATGGAATCAGGGCTTTAGAAAAGGGAAGCTATCCATTATAAAATTCTTTTTCCGTGTACTGTTTGCCACATCAGTAATTATAGATCCAACTATTGGGATACAGATATTAATGTGCTTAAAATTCAGCTAGTCTTCTAATTTAAAATGTTATGTGACTCGCCAACAAATTGGCAGGAACAATGCATTTAACATCTGTTCCTAACAGAATACAAGGTGATTTTAAAAAATAACTAAGGAATTGAAAATGCATATAATGTTATTATAACCCACTCACTGACAAGTTGCTGTATTTCCCTCTCTCTTGGCAGTTGAAACTGGGCTCTGGATAGGAAATCTAAAATATATTGAATGTAGATTAACTGTAAGAATGCCTAAATAACAAGAGTGGAATAAAAATACTTTCACTAGCTCAAATCAGATGCATCTGGGAAATCTTGTTAATAAAAACATCTTAAAAGATTACAAAACAAAAGGGATTGAATTAATATCTTGATTAGGTACTTTGCTACATTAGTTCTTTTGAAAAATAAGTTCACATAGTTATGGTGGAAAGCAGAAGTTGCTGTAATGACTAAAGCTAGGAGATGAAGATATGAGCCAAACAATAAACAACCCACAGTCACAGCTTTCAACTCATCTTTAGTTTCTTCAAGTGACTTTATTTTTACTTTAGCATAGTTTCCATAGTGCTACTTTGCCCCTCTTGGGTCTAATCACAAAGCCCCAATCCACAAAAGGCCAAATGTCAAAACAGGACCAAGAAGGGCATCAATTTGGATGGAATTTGCATGCAACAATTTCTGGAACAGATCCAAATGCAGCTATATTACAATTTCAATAGAAATACACAGTATCCCACAGTCTTAGGAAGATCTTGGCTGTGAATGGGTATATTTTATGTCTAACAGGGATGCTTTTAAAATGGCTTTCTAAGGCCATATCTGTATTTGATTCCTAAGGTTCATTATCCTGATCTTTTAATATTGGGCAGGCTTATGTTATGTTAAGCAATAGAAGTCAGCTGCCTATGCACTGTATTTTAATTCCACATGCCAATGCAATAGTATTGCAACTGCAATAGGAATAAATAGAAAGTATTTTATTATTTACAGTTGAGTCACCCTTGTCCTAAGTATTACAAATGTCAGGCTGGGACCCCAGTGCATTCAGAACAGAGCTTTGATGTTGGCATCTAAAGTGAGGTTCTGTATTTGGCCTAAATAATCATAATTAAAGAATAAAGTGTGGGTGATTAATGTGGCAATGCCAGGAGATAGTACAATAAAAGACAAAGAATTGAATGAGATCAAGAAGAATAGGATTTGAAAATTGAAACTGAAACATTCTGTCATAAACAAGCTGTTGTGGTCCCACTGGATGCCATACCAAAATAAAAAAAAAACTTGAACATCACATAGAAAATCTGTGCATTAACAACATTTCCATCTATCAATGATGAATGGCATTGGATCCTCACATTATGATACATTACTACATTGAGTTCTTGGGAAGAACTCGATCAATGGATAAAAAGGCCAAATCCAATCTCAATATTTGTCTGACTGTGTTACCAAACATAACTTATTAAATGTATATGCCACTTGAATCCCAGCAACACAATGTACGGTTATCAAAAGTATTGATCCTTTTTATTCAAGGGAGTAAAGTTACTCATTTACAATAGAATTTAAATAGATTGGTATTTTGGGTTTTACCACAAGATTTCATCCCAAGATACATTCAATGGAGAGAGGGAACAATGAAGAAAAACTATGTGAAGAAAGGAATCAAGAAGAAAATGTAAGAAGTAGGGCTGTCTCAAATGAACTTTCTGCTTCTAGGTTCTCACAGGTTTTGCATGTTATCCAGAGTAAAACTCAGGAATGATTTAAAAAAACAAAACAAATGGCAGTCACAATGATTGCCACAACTATATGACCCTTTATATATTCATCACACAACACACATAAAAAGGGCGGGGCTTTTCTTTTTTAAAAAAAGTTTTATTTTTTCATTTTTATAACATATAAATCACATGTATTCTATTACATAGCCAACATCTTATTGTATTATTAAATGTTTACATCAGTTTACCTTACCATCAACTCCCAAAAACAATTATTGGCTCTTCTGCTCTCCATACACCATATTTGCACCTTATCCATCACTTTCTTCTCCCTCTCTCCTCCCCCTCCCTACCTCCTTTCTTCCCTCTGTTATCCTTCTCTGTCTCCCCTTCCTCTCTCCTTCTCCTCTCTCCCCTTTCCACTCCTCCTTTCTCTTCCCCCCCTGCCCTCTTTCCTATCCCTCACTTCTTCCCTTAGCTCTCTCCTCTACTTCACACTCTTCATCTCATTTACTTGGTGTATTTCAGCTTCTGAGCAAGCTCCATTTTATGTTGATGGTATTTATAATTCCTTTTTCAATTTACATATTTAATTTTGACATATATCTTCCTCCTTTTTTTAAAAAAAAGAGAACAAAAAAGTATACATTTATAGTCATTGGGCTTTTAACCACCACCACCCAGCCTATTTTTTACCAAGATGTAGACCTGGTTACAATTCTCAGCTATTCTCATCATTATATTTATATAATTATATATCCTTACACACCCCTAATTTGTGATTCTGTCTTTAAATCTCAATAGTTTCCCATTGTAAGTATATTTCATGTTTCATCTCCATTTTTCCATATCTTGGATTAGATTATCCTTAATTGTCTATAAATGGCAATCCTTACTGTTCAATGTTCTTTACAATTCCCTTAATCTACTATATAGAATAACAAATGGTACGCATCTCATTTTATTCATCATTTTAAAGGTTCTATATATATCCATGTTTCATATATTACAACCTATGCTTAATTGTCCTTCTATTGTCATATTCAATCAATTAGCAACTCAGTTTATCGTGTAAAAAAGTGAATCACAAACCTCTGCTTTACAATCTCCCCATATCAGTTTCATATTTGTCCATATTCCATGTATTTTGACCTTTATTTAATTATCTTTCCATTATCATATTCAATCAGTTAGCAACTCCATTTTATTGTCATATTTAGAAATAAACCCCTTATCTTAGCTTTATATTTTCCCATATAACAATTTCTAGTTGTCTGATTTTTTCTCCCTTTTCTTTGTTTTGACACATCCACCCTCTTCAAATTTGCCCACTCCACTGTCAAAGAAATCTTTTATATTTCTCTTTGTTGGGGCATCACCACCTATTTCAATTTTCCTTATGCCACTGTCAACCTCCGAAACATCTTTTGTCTGCTTTTTGTACCTTTTTGTTGGGACACATCCTTGCCTTTACCATTTTCCCTATACCACTGCCAAGCCCAATGGAGTTTTTTGTCTGCTTTTTATTCCCCACTGTTTCTACCCCTTCATTTTCTTTCCCCCATTCTTCTTTCCTTTATTCTTTAAATCCCCACTTCTCTGGGTTCAGAATTCTATTTAGGCTTGATTTTAATGATTTTAATGATTTATGCATATTTTTATAATTTCATGTAGTTCTTCAAATTCCCAGCTTTCCATGATATCCAGTTCCAAAGTTACAGTTAGTTATACAGTTCTTTTTTCAGAGTTCTGGTCCACCTTAAATTTATCTACTTCAGCTGCTGTGCGGAAGAGCAACAGGAGCCATCTTGGTCTTTTGTTCTTCCTTAAATGTCCAGTTCCAAAATGAGGTTCTGGTCCACCTTAAATTTAGATAATTCAATTAATGTAAGAATGGAAGAGAAGCTGGAGCCATCTTGATCTTTTGCACACAAAAAAGGAAGAAAAACATCGTAATTTCCCAGTTCTTGATTTTGTTATTCCACCTTCTTTGAGTTGCTCAAAATATATTAATTGGAACAAGCTTGCAAACAGCCAGATTCTGGTATGTTTCTCTTTGACTCCCGCTTTTCCAAATTCTGATTTATGGCAGTTAGTTAATTAAAACTTCTCCCACAGTCAAGATTGTATCAGTTATCAGTGAGAAGATAGTGCTTTTTTCTTGATTTTTCTCCCTAATTGGAGTTGCTTAAGATATATTAGTTGGAAGAAGTTCAGACCAAAGAAATCTCTTGGAATGTTGCTTTCTATTTCAAATCCAAAACCCAATTTAGAGTTTGTATTTGAGTGGGTTTGTCACTTCTCTGCTTTCTCCCCTTATGCTTGAATTGTTTCAAACAAATAGCTTATTTGGGAGGAGCTAGTGTTTCAACCCTCAATTTTCCCTTTCTTTCTTTCCTTTTGCAAAATCCAGATCTGTCTATTAATATTATTTGTACTCTCAAGATTCTTTGCCTTTTCCAAGTTTTGATTTATGTCTGTGGGTTAAATGAATCTTCTTACCAGTCTTTCATCTCATCTCCTGTATGCTCCTGTTCAGTTGCTTTGGCTAGAAGCCAGCAAATCTCTGACCTGCGAGGGACCTGTTGCCTCCCCCTGGGTCTGATGAGATGCTGCCCCTTTCCCCCCCCCCCACTTCAGGGGGGTTCTGATCCAAAAAGGATCTTGGAATAGGTTTGTCAGACAGGGTTCATGTGAGGCTGTTGAGAGCTCACACACCCCACATCTGTCCAGTTGGAGAACTTCCGGTCGACCAAAAAGGGTGGGGCTTTGATCACAGAGATGCACCATCTTGATTTTCATCCTCCTCTGGCTACCCTGAATACATCTATGCCAGTCTAATTTTATATTCCATTCCCAAACAGATAAACTCATTTGCAACAGACCTCAACAGATGTTAATGGACACATGGACCACAAATCAGGGTAACTATTTTCCCTCTGTAAATGTCCCTTAGCTGCACACATGGATACAATATCTTTATTCAACATGGATTCCACATTCTTCTCACTGAATAGAATAGAATAGAATAGAATAGAATAGAATAGAATAGAATAGAATAGAATAGAATAGAATAGAATAGAATAGAATAGAATAGAATAGAATAGAATAGAATAGAATAGAATAGAATAGAATAGAATAGAATAGAATAGGCTAACTTTGTCATTTTAAATGTACACTAATCAACATCCATTAAAATGAAATTCCATTGCATACAGGTTTCAAAAGGTCACTACCTCCAATATACACTACATAAACATGACAAGAAAATAATAAACAAACAAACAAACCTATATCCACATATATGACACAGAAAAACAACACAGTCTAGTTCGGATGCATACAAGTACAGTACATGGTGAGAAAAATGAATCTTGCGAGTTTACCAGACAGATGGCATAGGGAACAAAGCTGTTACAGTATCTGCTAGAGATACTACTCCCTGATGAGGACAAGAGAAACAGATTGTAAAGTGGGTGTGTGGAGCCTTTAACAATGCTTTGAGCTCTAAGAACATAGCATTTATAAGCAGTATCTTGAACAACAGGAAACAAGCTCCTATAATCTTCTCGGCTGTCCTTACCACTCTGTGTATGGACTTTCTATCTGAGACACTGCTGCCACCAAACCAAACAGTGCTGCAGTTTGTTCAATTGTGCTTCTGTAAAAAGTGGTCAGGACAGAAAGAGAAAGACGTGTTCTCTTCATTCAATGCTGAAAATGCAAGTGCTGGTTTGCACTCTTCACTAAGGATGACATGTGGAATGATCAATTCAAATTATTAGTTATCTGCACCCCCATTTTGCAATTTATCCTACACTATCTGAATGTGACAACAGGCTCTACTGATAATAGGATCTACATTTGTTTTCAGATCAGTTCCTTATACCCCATTTAGTAGCATCTAATTCCTGGTTTTGATTGCCCGCAGCCTCTCCTTGAAAGAGTTTGATTTCTGAACAAAACTGTTTAGAACATTGGGCATCTGCCCTCAAAGCAGACTTGGTAAAGTCCATTCTCATTGGAAATCACCTAAATTGTCATCAGAGGTTAATTGACTTACTGATTGAAACTCAGGACTGCTCTTCTGTTGAGCTTTAGTCTTGAAAATTACCTGGCTATTCGCATTGATATACAATACTAGCTTTACGTAGTGTGTTTATTCTCACCTGAAACACTGCTTGCAGAGATATGAGAATGTAATAGACATGACCCAGGGAAAATCTTTGGCATTCATGTCAGTTGACATATTGTTTTAACAAGCAGCTCTGTCTGCCAGGGCAACCAACATTTAAAGTGGGACATGCTGGACTGTGTTTCACAGATCTGGAAGGTATAAGGTACATCCTCCCAGACTGCTTTCCTTTCCAAGTTTTCTCACCCCAAGTGAGAATGGTTAGGAGGGTACATGTTTTTCAAGTCTGCCTTACCTATGTTTATTGGCATACTATGGGCTCCAAATCCATTGGTGATATCCATTTTGCTCTCAGAATTCATGGAGACCTAACCCTAAATTGATTTTCCACAAATGGGATTTTCTCATGCATTTTGCCAGGAAATGTAGGTAAGGCAGGCCTTAAAAGTATGCTCCATTCTAATCACACTAATGGACTCCAAATGCATTGGTCATGTCCATTTTGCTGTGCTAATTCAAGGAGACCTAACTCTAACCCTAATTGGATTTTCTGAAAATGCGATATTCCCGTGTATATTTTTCCTGGAAATGTAGATAAGGCTGGCTTGAAAAACATGCATCCTCCTAACCATTCTAGTGAGCTCTGAATCCATTGGATATGTCTTTGAATTCATGGAGACCTAACCCTAACCCTAATTGGATTTTCCGCTAATGGAGTTTTCCCATGCATTTTGGAAACCTTCTTGGAACTGTTGAAAGGACTGTGTTGTAGATTGGAGATAGCTGAAGTTATTTCTCTCCCCTCTGTTAAGAGAAGGCTGTTCAGTTTTGACATAGATGGCCTCTTTGAGCCCTCCTTCAAACCAGTAGCCCTCTCTGTCCAAAATGTGGACTTTGTTGTCTTCAAAAGAGGACTGCTAATCTAGTCCTGATATGTTTATTCTCCTATTATGAAGTGGTTGTTTGGCATTGTCCTTTAGTAGATGTTGCAAGAAAACAATGACCTTTTTCTTGAACTACGGGGTCTCTCTTCAGAGTTTTATATGTAGCAGTGTACTTCAGAAGATTGTTCACCTTGGCCTTGAAGCTTCTTGGATGAGAAACGAAACGTCTTAAAAGAAAATGCAAATGACACCAAGCTGGCAGGAATAGTCAAGACTCCAGAAGATAGGCTTAAGATACAGAAGGTTCTTGACAAACTTGAACATTGGGCACTATCTAATAAAATGAAATTCAATGGTGAAAAGAGTAAGGTTCTACATTTAGGCAAGAAAAATAAAATGCACAGGTACAGTATAGGTTGTACCTCATTCAATAGTAGTAACTGTGAGAGAGATCTTGTAGTCCTAGTGGACAACCATTTAAATATGAGCCAGCAGTGTGCAGCAGCTGCCAAAAAAGCCAACACAGTTCTAGGCTACATAAACAGAAGGATAGAATCAAGATCACGTGAAGGGTTAATACCACTTTATAATGCCACACTTGGAATACTGCATTCAGTTTTGGTCACCACGATATAGAAAAAATGTGGAGACTCTAGAAAGAGTGCCGAGAAGAGCAACAAATATGATTAGGGGACTAGAGACTAAAACATATGAAGAACAGTTGCAGGAACTGGTTATGTCTAGTTTAATGAAAAGCAGGATTAGGGGAGATATTATAGCAGTGTTCCAATATCTCAGGGGTTGCCATAAAGAAGAGGGAGTCAAACTATTCTCCAAGGCACCTGAGAGTAGCACAAGAAGCAATGGGTGGAAACTAATCAAGGAGAGAAGCAACTTAGAACTGAGAAGAAATTTCCTGACAGTTAGAACAATTAATCAGTGGAACAGCTTGCCTCCAGAAGTTGTGAATGCCCCAACACTGGGAGTCTTTAAGAAGATGTTGGATAGCCATTTGTCTGAAATGGTATAGGGTTTCCTGCCTAGGCAGGGGGTTGGACTAGAAGACCTCCAAGGTCCTTTCCAACTCTGTTATTGTATTGTATTGTAAAAATCAGAAGGTCCAGTTGCCCCTTGAAAAAGTACCTTCAGGACTTTATTTCTATGCCATACATTTCTCTCCTATCAATATGTTATACTGGGGTACAGATTCTCCCCCCCCCCCCCAGTCAAAGTGATTTCTGCCTCAAATGCATGTGTTTAATGTATTAAGCAATATAACATGTTGTTTTCTAGTAAGAACACAGGTATTAAATTCAAGTTCAAACAAATTGTAAAGATTTAACAAACTGTATATCCAAAAATGTAGACTGGCATGGCAAAAACTTTGTCACACCATAAAATGTTAATTTTTTGAAGAGGAAACAAACTCATTTGTTTCAACATTAAAGATTACTAATGTGCAAGCTAGGAAAATAATATTCAGTACACTACAGATAGATGTGTTTAAAATCACAAAGAGTAAATCTTTTGTAATTGGCTAGTTGAAAACATTTTGATCAATAAGGTTGTGTCCTTGTTCATTATGTTCATCATTCATATAGAGACATAATCTATATTGGTGCCACTCTACTTAAACTGGAAGACAATGGGAAATGGCTAATGCTAGTATAAGTGTAAAGTTACTAATGCTTGCCTACTTATTAAATATATTTCCACCTCCCATTTCAGACAGTAAATGGAGAGCTATGGTAATGAAAATGTTTACTTATGTGTAATTGTGTGACTACATCTCTGTATGTCTATATACTGCATACATAACTGTGTGTATGGATATATAAATACATATTTACATGCACAAAAAGGGGAATTGGAAGAAATGCAAATAGAAATGACAAAGGCCCTCAAGCAACAGACACAATAAGAGTCAGAGGAGAACACCGCAATGTTAGGCACAACAGATATTGACTTTTTAAGTTTTTGGTATAAATATGGATTTTAAATGCCTAATTTGGAATATAAATGAAGCAGCTGCTTTACAAAGAAAGGAAAGGGAAGGGAAGGGAAGGGAAGGGAAGGGAGGGAGGGAGGGAGGGAGGGAGGGAGGAAGGAAGGAAGGAAGGAAGGAAGGAAGGAAGGAAGGAAGGAAGGAAGGAAGGAAGGAAAAATTATTTCACTATTTGAAAAAAAAGTAAACAAGGAGTAGTTTGTTTACAAGAAAATTATATTGGAAAAAAGGTATACTAAATATTTGATCTGCAAAAATTTGGATAGAGAATTTATTTTCACAGGAACAAAAAGGGAAATGGAATTATTTTGTACATAAAGCCCCAATTACAACCAGAACTGATATTGACTAATGATTATGGCAGATAACTACTCTGCATAGCAATTTATGCTCCCAAATGAGGTTAAAGTAACATTTTATAAAAGTCTTATGGATAAATTAATTAACTTACTACATGAAAAGTAGTGTTTAATGAGAGATTGGAATGTGTAATTTGTCCACAAAAAGATAGAACTTCTGAGAAAATCATTAAACACTACAATATCAATTTCCAAAAGTTTTTGTTTTATTTATTTTATAATATATACAGTATTTTGTATATCACTTATTTTTTTAAAAGACATAAGTTTTCCTGAAGGATTGATTTTTTTTTGGCTACTAGTGCTTAAAAAAGTAGAGTTCCTGCCAAAGATCTTTTCAGACCACAACTCAGTGACTTTAGCATTTAAAAGAAAAATTATTTCCTGCACATGGAGATTAGATGAAACACTATTGCAGAAGGAAACCACAGTGAACCTTGGGCACGGGGGGTGGGGGGGAACAATCTTAATAAAGATACAGCCCTAAGGATAATTTGGGAGATGAGTAAAGCTTTTATGAGGTGACATTTTATACAACATAATGGCAGGATTCAAGAAAGAGACAAGAGAAAATGCAAGTGATTTAGAAAAGATAAAAATACAAGGAAAACTAAAGAAAACCCCAGAAAACTAAAAAAAAAAATTAAATTAAATTAAATTCTTACAACAGCTATTGTTCCTGTTAACAGTAAGAAAAAGGGAAGTAAAGATGAATTACAGGTAGTACTTGACTTACTACCACAACTGGAAACAGAAACTCTGTTGCTAAGCAAGATGATTGTTAAGTGAGCCATTTCTGATTTTATGACAATTTGTTTCACTGTGTTAAGCGAATCATTGTGCTTGTTAAGGGAATGTTATGATTGCTAAGTGAAACCAGCTTTCTCCATTAACTTTGCTTGTTGGAAGCTGTTTGGGAATGTTGCAAATTGTGATCATATGACCAGAAATACATCCAGGTTGCAAGCACCTGAATTCTGATCTTGTGACCATGGAATTGCTTTGATGGTCATAAGTGTGAGGATCAGTCAGCAATCACTTTTTTCAGTGTCACAATTTCAAATAGTTGCTAAACAAGTAGTTCTAAATCAAGGCATGCCCAATTGAAATTGCAAATAAGCCAGGAAAATGGTTGGCATATAAACTGAGGAAAGAAAAAAGAGAAAAGAATATTAACAATTATAAGATGGAAACATTAATGGACAATTGAAAGATGAAAAAGATATTTCAATATTATTCTAAATTATATGAAGGAGGAAAAGTTTCCCTGGCAAAGTTGATGAATATTTCCTACAACAATAAAGAAAGTTTTTAAAGTCATAAAACAGGCCAAAATAAAGTGCCTGGGCCAGATGGTTTACCAGCCTTTTATTATAAATATTTTGAAGGTGAATTATTACAAATTATTAAAAAATGATCGGTTTTACAGAGTGGAAAGCTACCAGATAGTTAAATAGAGACCAGTATAGAATTTACACATAAAGAAGAACTACATTTGACTTCACCTAAAAAACACCCAATGTTATTGTATAATGATTGTATTATTAAAATAATGATTATTTTGCAAAAAAACATTTGAGACTTAATATCAGAAATGGATTTGACATTTTGGACCTAGAATTGGATTGGATTTTTGTTTAAAAATTTGGAAGATATGGACTTTGGTGGAACAAAAATTATCCCATTTCTGCCAATATATTCAGATTTTGCCAAAGATCTGGAATTATGTCAGACTCATCACAGCATAATTTAACACTTGAACACTTTCCCACCAAAATTACTTTCTGTACTCATTCACCCATATATGTGTACCATTGTACTGTGCAGTTGTTCTAGTTATTCTCCAGACCTGCAATAGATATTACTGTTACTATGGGGTCAAAAAGCCCATCAATCTTTTGTCCGTTCCCCTTACCCCCACAAAAAAGGGAAAGGCCTTCCCTGGCTGATCCTCAGCCCCAGCATTAGTTTTTAAGTGAGCGAAATATATTATCCACAACATAACAAAGAACACTAATAAAATTTACACCACCATGATGCAGTCTATACTTTATCTGTAACAATACCCGTGCATATTAGAAATCCAGCTCTAGAAAAAATGCAGAAAGTGCTTTCATTGTACATAAAACATAAGTCGAGGAATAAAAGTGCTGAAATGACATAGCGACATAGCACTTAAAAATAAGGCTCTAAATATTTATGAACATTCTAGTCAGTGCATTTAGGTTATAAAAGTTTGACATTCTTTTTCTCTTTGGTTGAGTAGTTTGCTTTGTGTGAATTCACTTTGTGTGAAGTTTGTGAGGAACATAGACTTAGCATAAACTAAAGAAAGCCTTGTGTGTTTCTCTCTCACACATATTTCTATATAGTCATCCATCCATCCATCCATCTATATATCTATATATCTATATCTACACAGAGAGAGGGGGGGAGGGAGGGAGGGAGACATAAAGTGCAAGATATGAGATGATATAGATATAGACATAAAGATGAAATAAACCGATAATAGATATATAGATGATAGAGATAGATAGTAGAGATAGATAGATATACATCAGAATGCATATCTAACTGCTAGAATTCAGCATTATAGTTAAAGCTATTAAGTACTTCAAAGCATCATTAGAAAATAAAAAATAAAAAAAGCTGGCTGAATCTGAGTTTTTTTGCTTTGAAAATGCTGAGATGGGTGGGGGGGTTAACTTTTCTGCTATTTCATGATTTCCATTTTTGCTGGGTCAAGCATTTATGTGTGTAATTTTTGATCTTGACTGTCCAGAAATAATGATTTGGTTCATTTTAATTTATGTAGCCATTTAATTTGAAATACTTCAGAAAATTCCCTCTGAGGTGCTATTACCAAAAGATGAAACAGAATGAAAACAATTGGTTTGCACTATGTATTTTGATATTTTCCCAGATTTAGCTGCATGTGAATTCCTTGAATATGTTAAAAGAATTCTTGCATAACCAATCAATGAAGTATTATATCAGGATGACTGAATGAAACAGTGGGTCTGTTCATAAAGTCTGCAGTGTGTGGTCAACACAATCCTTCATGTTTGCATTTCGTTACAACACAAGTTTCTCTGCTTAATTAGGATCAGAGAAAAAGAGAAAGATTTGCTAATACTGATCTTTACCTCATGATCGCCACATAATGTGGTCTTGGAAGTTGTCAGGAAAGCAACCACCAAATGACTATAGACAGTGGTTTGGAGCAGGTTGGCTAGGATAGGACCAGTGGTGAAATTCATTTTTTTTACTACCAGTTCTGTGGGCGTGGCTTGGTGGGCATGGCAGAGAAAGAATACTGCAAAATCTCCATCCCTTCCCCACTCCCGGGGGACGGATATTGCAAAATCTCCATTCCCAGCCCACTCTGGCACCAGCCAGAGGTGGTATTTGCTGGTTCTCTGAACTACTTAAAATTAATAAATTCTGCTGAATTTAACCCCTGGATTGGACTAATGGGATCAGGGTACTCTCTCTCTCTCTCTAAAGTATATTAATTTAGTGGTGAGAAAAATATATTAAAGTTATTAAAGGATAGCAATAGCAGTTAGACTTATATACCGCTTCATAGGGCTTTCAGCCCTCTCCAAGCGGTTTACAGAGAGTCAGCATATTGCCCCCACAATCTGGGTCCTCATTTTACCCACCTCGGAAGGATGGAGGGCTGAGTCAATCCTGATATTTTACATCCATCACTTTAATACAATTGAAAAGGTAATGTTAGATGAACCATATTCAATAGATAAATCCTTATAAATCCCACCCAGATTTCCTTTTGCATAGGCTTCCATCTGCTAACACATCAAGAAAAAAAAACCCCACACAGTAATTAATTTTCATAATGTGTGGTGATGCATACAGATTACCAGAGAGCATGATAACTCTCTAAAGGCACATCAATGTTTGACAGAATTATGTGATCAAAGCAGAAGTCATTGAGAACTGCATTCAGGACCATTATTTTGTTTGTAAAAGATAAGCATCTTAATTACTCTGATCTCCTTTTCAGAAAGCAAAAGCAAAAAAAAAAAAGGAAGCGATATTAATTTGTGAAGTAGGGATCATAGGAATGTCAAGGCTTGCTAGATATTCACATTACATTCTATTTGAAACAAGCAAGATTAAACACCCTTGCCAGATATCTCTTGAGGCTCCTGCCACTGTTGCTACTATTTTAAATCAAACAGATTTGCAGATAGGGCATAGGAAATTATGTTATGATCATTTGGATTTCTGGTGTATTTGGCTCAGTACTGGCAATTTTGACTGGCAACGGCTCTCCAGAATGTCATAGTGTCCAATCCATTATTCAGAGCACAAACCCAAATTAAATGTTTCCAACAGACATTTATTTAGAACTACTTGAGTCCATCTAGTGAAGACATTCACTTCTGAATAAGTGGTTCCACCATCAACTGCTTTTGCTCTTATGAATATTGCAATATTCTCTTGGAACCTGCTTTCCTATTAGTTAAGTCTTTCCATGTCTTTCATTTTGAAATGATAATGAAAAGGTCTTGATCTTCTGCGTAATATCCTTTCAGATATTTAAAGTGTGCTATCATATCCCCATTCAGTCTTTTCCTCTCAAAGCTAAATGTATCCAGTTCCTTCAGTCTCTCCTTATAAGACTGTTTTTACTCCCCTCATTGTTGTCCCTGTAGTTTTCTCAACTGATTTCAGTTTCTCTGAATCTTTCTTAAACGGTAGCATCCCAAACTGGACACAATTCTCCATTCGGCATCTAATCAATCCTATCTAAACATACCAGTGAACCCAAAAGGATCTTTTATAGAATCGACTCTTACAATCAGAATCAACTCATCCAAGCATTGTCTATGGAGATTCTCAGTCATTGAGGTCATGGTTGTCCCAATGGTGCTTTTTCAAGAGGCAACTGGACTTCCTCATTTTTCTTTGAAGATGTCTCGTTTCTCATCCAAGAAGCTTCTTCAGCTCTCTTCTTCTTCAGAGCTGAAGAAGCTTCTTCGATGAGAAGCGAAATGACTTAAAAGAAAAACCAGAAAGTCCAGTTGCCTCTTGAAAAAGCAGCTTTGGGTCACCCAAGCATTCATTCCTAAAGAAATTGCTGGGGAACCCCACCTCTACAAAGTATATCACAATGAGTGTCATGGACACTATTGTTCAGTGGCAGCAGATATATTTGGGGAAAGCACACATATAAACACACAAACATGTGCATAAACTAGGAAATCAGGCTGCCGCCACATTGATTCTCTAGATTCTCAAACTGCTAAGAATCCAATTCACTTCAGAAAGATTGGATTGAATTGGACTGAATTGGATTTCAACAAACTAATTTCTAGTTCAATTGAGCTATCCCTTTCTGCTTTCTGTATATTTTCATTTTTCAAATATTTTTCAGAGTGCATTTTCATTCCCTGGATGTATTCAAGCAGCCATCTATGAAGGCTTCCAAAGGACAACAAACTCTAGATAATAAAGAAGTCATCATGGAGCATCTCTATCATCCTGTCAGGGATATTAATAGAAAAAAAGACTTTTTAACTTCATAGTAGTAGAAACAGATTTATCTAGAAGTCCATAAATAGGTCAAGCTGTTGGATGCAGGAAATTTCAGCAGCAGCTTATATATGTAAGAAAAGGCAAATTATGCTGAACATTAGGAACCTTTAGTGCTAGGCAGTACTTTTCCTAACATCAACACCAGGGAAATGATCTTTAGCTGTCTGGTGTGCCTTAGTATAGGATACATCAACTTATTTTCATCCAAAATAGAGACACTCCTAAGTTGAATAAAATTGCCAAAGAGAAAATGAAGGACAGAACATATCACTTTCATACTGTTCACTGAAGGCTGCCTGCTGGCAATATTTGCTTTATTATTACATAAATATCCTCAGCCTTGACCCATATTTTCGCAAGATATACATGACTATTTGTTTGTTTACTATGCTCATTTACCCCCAAATTTAAATAGTACAGGTAGTCCTCAACTTATGACCACAATTGAGCCCAACATTTCTGTTGCTAAGTGAAATATTTTTTAAATGAATTTTTCCCCATTTTACAACCTTTGCCACAGCTCTTAACTGAATCACTGCAGTTGTTTAGTTAGTAACATGGTTGTTAAGTGAATCTGACTTTCTCATTGACTTTGCTTGTCAGAAAGTTACAAAAGGGGATCACATGATCCCAGGACACTGAAACCATCAAAAATATGAATCAGTTGCCAAGCATACCAATTTTGAACATGTGACCATGGGGATGCCCATGAGAGTTGTAAATGTGAAAAATGGACATAGTCACTTTTTCCAGTGTCATTGTAACTTTAAATAAACTGCTGTAAATCGAGGATTACCGGTGTAAGATGGTTTGCAGCATAAGACTCATAAAACATAAAATCACGTTAAAATAAAAATTTAAAAATTCCAATTTAAAAATGCACAACAAAAAATATAACTGAGTAAGATATGTGTTAGCTTCAACGCCATCTAACCAGGCAACGCTAACTCCCAAAAGACCATGTAATGGAATTCTGTCTTGGCAGCCTAACAGAAGAGCATCAAGGTCACTACAAGATGGATGTCTCTGAAGGAAGCTGTTCCCAAAGAAAAAGATCTATTGTTCATCTTCCAAACAGAGCAGAAATCTTCTGCAAACAGGACATGCAGACATAACAATCTTGTTGAACATCGAGGAAACAGTCCTAATGACACTTAGGAGTCAAGCGATACAGGGTTTTATAGGTTAATGTCCATACTTTCAATTGTACTCAAAAACCTATCCAAAATCTCATACAGTGCCCTGGTATAGATATTACATAGGTAAAGAGAGTCTCATTCACACAAGCTGTTGCATTTTTGTATCATTTGTCCCAGCATCTTCAAAAGCATCTTCATAAAAGCACATCGCAGTAAGCTAAGTTTAGAAAACTAAATATAGGAGTCTAGTAAATTACTATGTCAGCCAACTGATTTCCCTTTTTTTTGTTCCCCTTGTGGCCTGCATTCATCAGACAAAACATCTATTTTAAAATGTACAGAATAATTATGTAGTTCTTTTTTTTTGTTCACATGGAAACTTGGGAAAATTAGATCTGTCATCAGGCCAAAAACATACATCTTTCTCCTGTAAATCTTCACAAAACCAAAATAGGTGACTCAGAAATGCATGAATACAAGTCCTGACCTGAGATGTTTATAAGTGCAAACAACTAATTCTAAAAGATAAAAAAAGTTGTGAAGATAACCTTTCCCAAGCATTTCTGTGAGTATAGTTTCAGAGGATATGATTTCTCTCCAGTCAGTATCATGCATGTCTAAAGTTATTTGCTGGATCCTTTTGTCTTAAAATACATAAGTACTGGGCTGGGTCCAAATTATGACATTTGGATCAACCCAAAATTATCCTTCATCTTTTACCATTACAAGGATTTTAAAAATGTGTTTATTATAGCGACTAGTATTATATTCTGCACACATTCTTGTACAAACCCATCCTATTAATGACAGAGTTGGAAGGGACCTTGGAAGTCTTCTAGTCCAACTTGCTGCTCAAGCAGGAAAAGCTTGTTTAATATTTTGAAGTATATGGAGCATCTTCTATAATTTGGTCCTCCTAGTCGTTAGCGAGAATTGCAGATGGTGAAATAAGACAAAGTTTAGTTCAAATTAACTAAAACCCTCCAAAATGTCTTAAGTAAACAAAAAGATTCAGGAGCCAAAGAATAAGAAAAAAAACCATGATGAAATCTCCTGACTTTATAGCACTTGAACAGATTTAACCTTAGCTAGGAAACTATGAGTATCGTAGACCAAGCTAAATCCAAAAAATCTAGAGAATTCCTGGAAGCCTCAGGAAACTCAGACAACTCAGCCATTAACAGGCACATAAACATCATTTACACACCATTCAAAACAGAATAAAAAAGTTAAGACAGAAACAAAAAGACCAGGACATTCTTTGCTAGCACTCAGCTCTTAGGTAAGGAAGGATTTACACCAGGATTAAAAAGAGACAAACAATCAACACAGTGGTGGGTTCCAGATCCCGTTGCAACCGGTATGGTGCAATGGGGTCGGGCATCCACCACATGAACGTGTGCAGTGTGCACGCACAGTATATGCATGCATACATACTGCCCGTGATGCTCTGCAATGTCTCCGCAATGCTCCAGCTGCTCAGCGGAGCGTTGCACAGGCATCGTATGCTCCCTGCACATGCGCGGAAGACCCGAAAACCTCAAATACCAATAAGGAGCACGGGCAGGTGGGTGGGCCCTCTGGAGCACCATACCAGAATGGTACCTGGTGTTCCCAGCAGACACCGGTATGCCTGTACTGGGGCATATTGGTCGTATCCCACCACGGTCGTATCCCACCACTGAATCAACAGTGGTGGGAATCAACCCAATCAAGGAGCTACCAAGGAGGAAAAATACCCCACCAACTCTGAGTGGGCAACCTATTTTTTATATAAACAAGGAGCACACCCTATTTCCTTCTAACACTGAAGATGTTAGCTAGAGTAGGAGAAGAGCAGGCACAGTTGATGGATAGTGGAGTTAAGTATATCATCAGCTTACAGTCATTGCATTTCTATAAGCACTCCAAGTCCAACCCCTCTTGAATGCTGTTGACTTTATCTGGAATCAATTTAGCTTTAATTGACCTGATTCTTGTGTATAAACTGGAATAAATCCATGCTGCAATCTGATGAATGATCCTTCGCTCCTGATTCTTTGCTCCTGGCAGCTAGTCAAGTAACAAAAATGTCTGCAAGAAAAGTGAAACAAGCTCAGAGAGCATTAAGGGCTCCACATTTTGAAATAAATATGTTTTTATCAAGGTGAGATCTTGAAATTTGTTTGGCAAGTTGGCAGCTACACTAAAAAAACCATATGATTTCATTCATTCGGAAATTCTTGTTAGCTACAATTTAGGATACATTTTTTAAAATTCTTAAGTCTCTAAAATGACTGCATTAAAGATAAAAACATATCTAGAAAATCAAGCCATTATGTTGTATATAATTAAGGCAAAATATTATTGAATATAAATATGGCAAACATATTTATTCTCTAGGAGAATAATGTATGTAATTCATTGTACATCAAAATGTACCAACCTTTCCATGATTTAAATGGCTTCTTTTGATACGTTTGAGTCATTTTTCCTATATTATAGAAACCCAAGTTTTTACACCACTGTACTTTCTTTCAAAGTGTTAGTAAAGTAATATGTATTATTTCTTACTTGCCATAAAAATAATCTCCTATGCATAATGCCTCCTGCCCCATAACACAGCATTACTTTAATTTTATGTCCATTTAGAAAAAGCAAGAAAACATCCTGTGCAAATATTTTTCATCCTCTATATAATTTCAACAAATCACTTAAGAAGAGAAGGAAAGATCAATATTAACAATGAGAGAACCATGTATCACCATCTGCACACCCCATGATGGCAGACAGCTCCATAAAGGAGAGTCATAAAAATTGTGGTTTTCAACCCTAGCTTGGGAAATAAAATTGAAAAAAAGAAAAGATCCAATTAAACTGACAGTCTGGCTGATCATCTCAATGCAATTTAACAAAATGAGTTCAAACCCAAAACAATACACTAAGATAATGCTGTCAGGCAGATGACTGCTTCTACATATTTTTATGGCTACAGATCAGTGAAAAGAAAACCTTTCTCTATCATCAGTGTGTCTCTCTGTCAAATTTCTACCTTGCCACAGTCTAAACAACAATCTCTCTGCAGCTTAAGCTTATTGTTTTATAACAATAAAAAGAAAATATGTAATGATACAGAATCTAAAATGCTAAAATCCATTAATCACAATTAAACAACATTGTACCCAAATATATACCCAAAGTGTTCTATTTTCTACTTTTTGGAAAGCAAATCATGTCTGAGGTAAATGAGCTTCAAATAGGAGGCCATTCCAACAGGCCAGTCCTGTTATGGAACCCCTTCCACCGAAGACCTTCCAAAAATGAAGAATAACCAGTTGTCTCTCTTGGAACAATCATATCAATGTCCAACTCCTGGTGTGGCCAAGCTATAAGAGAACTTTAAAGGTTAAAACCAGCACTTGGAACATTATTTAGAAGATTGTTGGTCAAGAGTTCCAAAGGTTTCTGAGGAAATGAATTATCTGAATACATTTGCGCTTCAGGGCTACAATACAAGCCACAATACATGCTCTGCAAAGGTGCTTCACTGTTGAAGCCAGCACAAGTGAGACACACTTTGGACTAATTTTACTTGGAAAAAAGTATTCTGAGGTCTTTTTCATTGACAAAATCTTATGGAATGTTGCCACCAATAGAATAGAGAGCCATGGTGGCGCAGTGGTTAGAATATAATATTGCAGGCTACTTCTGCTGATCACTGCCAGTAGTTTGGCAGATCAAATCCCACCAGGCTCAAGGTTGACTCAGCCTTCCATCCTTCCAAAGTGGGTAAAATGAGAACCCAGATTGGTATTTGGTATTTATTCGATTTGTAAGCTGCCCTATTCCCCGAAGGGACTCAGCTTGTTGGGCGAAATATGCTGACTCTATAAACTGCTTAGAGAGGGCTGTAAAAGCACTGTGAAGTGGTATATAAGTCTAAGTGCTATTGCTGTTGCTATTGAATGATACAAATATGTTTGAACACATGCCTCTGATGTTATACTATATTGTATCTCTTTCTGTCTGTCTCTCTGTTTCTGTCTGTCTCTCTGAGTCTCTGTCTCTCTGTGTTATAATAGCCATTTGGCACAATGTTTCTCACTGTGATCATATCACCAGCCTATGGCAGAAGGTCTAAGAGTTGTTCAAACCCTCTGTGAAACAGAGAGCAAAGGACTATCTTTGGCTGTTTCTATCATCAGTATTCCTACATTTGTTTAGGTAGTTCCCTATTAATAATAATCAGACACACGAGGCCCTATGCATGAAACCTTGTCCTGATACAAAATGGATTGGGAAGTTTTTTTGTACAGACATTATGTGCCCTTAGCAGAG
Organism: Thamnophis sirtalis; assembly: GCF_051295495.1. Classification (NCBI taxonomy): domain Eukaryota; kingdom Metazoa; phylum Chordata; class Lepidosauria; order Squamata; family Natricidae; genus Thamnophis; species Thamnophis sirtalis. The sequence goes on from NW_028261383.1 coordinate 95,800,823, forward strand.
CCCTTAGCAGAGCTGTAAAAGTGGATTGCTAGGCTTTACTGACTGATGGAGAGAAGGGATCATTAAATGCTTGAGATAAGATTAAATGCTTGTGATGGGATTGCCTTCCAATTAATTTAACGTAAGCTTTATCGGCTGCCTTACAACTTAGATGGCATCATGGTGCAGATTTAAGATGGACCTGATTACAATACAGATGCTATCTAATCTGAGAAAACAACAGGTTCATGCCAGGAAAGAGAAAGAAAAATAAAACTCTCAGCTTCAAATTCTACTGCAACAACTTCCAAAATCAAAAACAGAAACCACCATTCAGGTTTCACTCCTGAGAAAGCACTGCTGCAACCAGGCAAGAAAACTTCTAGTGGTATGTCTGTTTTAACCAATTCTGTGGCTTGCAGATTGTAATCTGCTGTGATGAACATTTAGTTTTTTTAAAAAAATCATTGCTTAAATAGGATGGCTTGTTGTCTAACTTGGGAAGCATTTCTAAAAATGCAGGTGCAACTTTCAATTATTTTTTCACTGATATCCTCTGCCCAACATTACTACCAATGCTGCCAGTTAACCCATGCCTCCTTGTAGGATGCTGTGATACATTTTTAAAGGGAAAAAAAGCATGTTCAAACCATGCACTGGATTTCAATCATTTGCAAATCTGCATTTAGAAGGAAAACATCATTGAACTGCTATGCACCTGTCAATCTCATCAGAATAGGCCATACCAGCCAATGATTAGGAGGTTAAAAAAATACTTTCTTATAGCAGAGCAGACAAAATTTAGCATTCTGGAAGAGTTTATGTCTCACTTTCTCTTTCCTAAACCAGACATGTCCCCCCAAAAGTGCTTAGTATTCTGCTTAAAGCAATGGACTCACTATCAATCTTTAAAGGAGAGGCTGTAAGCTTAGCCATGTATCTTGGACTCTGCAATTTGTAGAAATGTTACCCTTTAAAGTTTTTGTTTTAATTGAGACATATGTCAGGCATTGTTTGGCCTCTGCAAACTGGGAGATACAGCTTGGTTCCTTAAAGAGAAACTTCACCCCAACCTGCTTGCCCTCCCTATTCGTTTGGGTAGTAATTAGGTTTGTATGCCAAATTATTATTTTTAAAAATTTGTTTCATATTCTTGAGCACTACTACTCCTGAAAACAGAAGCATGATTATGTTTCCTGGTATGATTCATTAGACAGACTTCCATACCAATGCAACTTGATGGTGTTGTAGAATTACTACCGGGCTTCATTGTCAGTGAATAACATAGAGATAGGCTTTATGTTATCATCAACTTTATCTTAAGTTGATAACATAAATACAATATTAGATTGGTAATAAAATGTGAGTAAAATTTATACGTATATATTAAGTGTTTAGGAGTAATGCTTCTAGTAACTGCTCCAGAAAATATTTCTGAAATAGATTTATATGCCATGAGTTTTCAAACCCTTAAAAGTACATCAAGGCAATATTAATATTTGAGCCAATAATAAAATCACAAGAAAGCTATTCTTTATTATAATATATGTAGTTCTTTGTGCACTGATAATGTTACCTAGTTGAGTAATGAAATGTGTGCCAACAAAAAACCAAGTTCAGAAAACACCAAGGACTCCACAGAAGATGACACAATTTACAGATATGGTGAAATTGACTTGTTTGATTAGGGAAAAGACAACAACTACATTATCTAGTGACTAGAAACCCTGGGAAAAAATAAACTTGTGATTTATGGGTTTGACGATTAGAAAAGGTAAAATAGGGAACGAACGGAAAGAAAGGAGCCACAATATAACCATAAAGACAGGATAAAAATATAAATGCATTTATAGTGGCTGTAAAGAAGATTGAAAGCTTTAAAACTTTATGTCTTCGTTTTTTTTTCTTGTTCATTCTTTTCTTTTTTCTTTCTTATTTATTTACTCATCATTTTTCTTCTTTAAAATTACAGTCTTTTTATTGTGTAAAAAATAAAGAGGGAGAGAGAGATAAAGATAGATGGTGTTTGGTTGGTTGGTTGGTCGATAGGTAGGTAGGTGAGTTGGTGGATGGGTAGGTGGGTGGATGACATATGATGTATTTTGAGCTGAGAGAGGATGATTGATCCAATTGCCCTCTATTTTTAGCTGATTTTGCATCCCAATTTAGGATTGTGTTATTACTTGACAAGTTTTTTTTTTTTTACTAAGTCACTATCTGAAGCATACAAGTGTCTCCCCTGGTATTGTGACTGACTACAAAACCTAATATAATGCAAATCCACAATATAAATCCTGGCTCCATTATAGTATGTTTTAGAAAATTGTAAAGGGTTTCCATTCTACAGGAGAAGCAAAGATGGATAAAGCCTCTGCATGTACTAGATTAGGCAATAAATTCAATACATTTACAACCTGAGAGATATGGAGGACTATCAGGAGTGAGAATCTGAACTATCATATCTAACCTGCAATACTAACAGTGGATTGTATTGCGGTGTTGTAAATATGACTGTATACATTCTTTTTCCTTACCTGTAAAACTTTTTCCATTATGAATTTATCAGAATGGCATCTACAGTCCATCTTCCCTTAAGTTCTCAGAGCAAAGAGATGTGGTTGTTACATGATGTACTTCACACACATCTAACCTTTATGGTAAATAACTATATTTATTTAAAAAAAACAATAAATTTATTAAGGTTCCTTCTGAACTGTGGCTCACCTACTCAATTATGTTACTTTGGCCAAGGCAGCACATTCTAGTACTTCCAAACCAGCTTGCACAACACTGGAAGCACTACTTCCCTTGGCATCTTGCTTCAGAAATTTGCCAATGCAGTAAAACAGTGCAAGAGAGTAATCATTTTATGCTGACTGCGTGTTTGGGTAGGGGACAAGAGTCAGTGATATATTAGTCATATAATTAGAAACGGGAAAATATAGAAAGCAGCATTTTCTCCAAGTACATTAATCAGCCAGATGTTCCAGACCAGTCAAATTCTAGAGCAGTTTATAACATATTAAAACTGCCTGGCCAGCCGACATTCTTATAAGTTTTCTGCCTCATCCCTATGCCTTTAACTACCATTTGAAAAAACCTGGGAAGTTTGATGGTACCTCTAAAGTTTTGAATTGTTGACAAGATATATTCCTTGCATTTCTTATTTACTTATTTAAACTCTGGAGTTATCAAATCAAAGAAGTCTTTTTTTCCACAAGAGAACAAAAGGCAATTTGCATATCCTTCATCTTCTCATCAAGCCAAACTAGGATATCTCATGATTCCTTTAACTGAATTCTGTGCAAGTTCTATGCAAATGAATTGCTCTCATCTTCAGAGGAGAAATTTTGAAGTGCCTGTTGAAACTGAAGGGTAGTTCTGAAGATATGAGAATCCAGCTCCTGGATTGATAAATGGACGAGCAGTGATGAAACAATGAGGAGATGCACATCTTTCTACCTTTACAAGATAATCAGTGGTGGGTTCCTAAGCAATTTACTACCTGTTTGCTTGTGCTTACACGCGCGCATGCACAGAAATATCCAGGCAGGTGGGGGGAGCCTCCTGCCACCACCACTACTGGTTCAGCTGAAACTGGAAGCAACCCACCTCTGAAGAGAGTCAAGCCTTCTCTTCCCTTTGCAGCTCTCCTCCATGCAATAACAGGAGAAAACAATTTAAAATAGCCTCTTACACACACACTATCAGACATGAATAGAGGCTTCCTCTGAAAGTAAAGCACCTGCTGGAATGTTTGTATCTCTTAAGCTTTCTTCTTAATACACCTAAGTACTATGGGCTTTTGATTAACTGTTTCTGGTCTGGGTTGCTACCAGAGAAGAGTGATACCAAACTCTTAAGTTACTGGAAGCCATGTATTTAAAAGATGCTATCTTCAAGACAATGAACCCAGATCTAGTTATAACCCTGCAATGGTGATTCTTTGAATGCTCTTCTGAAATAAGTGAAGATAAGCTGTTAGAACATGCATAATGAACTTCTAGTGGTAGCAGCACTAGCAATCTGTAGGAAGACTGCAAATGTCAAGTCTGCAAGTCATCTTTTCTTTTGGACCTCAGCCTGCCTCACTTTCTATTATTCTGCTATGCATTTTCTATTGTGGGAAAATGGGAGGGGGGATTATACGGAGTTGTGTGATATGTAGCCATAACAAAATTCTTTCTAGAAAGCCAAGATCATTCTTTGTCTCTGCACCTCTGCACCTGACCAGAACAGGATGGTGGAAGCTGCCAGCGTGGCAGTGGAAGATTGGACCATGTGATGGATTTGTGGGTGTGGGGGCAAGATCTTGAATGTTCAACAGGAAGCTTTCAGATTCGGGTTTTCCCAGATGTGCCAATATGGCTCTCTTAATAAATTGGAACTTTGAAGAATCTTTTGCCTTGGACTCTGATTTACTTTTGGATGCTATTTGAAACCCTGACAGCAAAAGTAAAATTGCCACCATTGCCTGTCAAGGCACCAACAGTATCAAGCTGAGGTGGCGCATTCTCCACTTTCAGTACCAGAATGGGTGATTTGTGGGAGTTCACAAATTATGCTAGAGGAACTAAAATTGCAGATCACTCACAGATGAGTAGTCAACTAACTTTTCTAGAGGAGGGACAGAAATTTATGAGAACATGAAGCAGAGTTGCTCTCTCTTTTTTGAAACATACCTTGTTACACAAAGGGAGGGCCTGCTCTAGGTTCCTTTTTTTTTAAGTCTTGTCATCCTATAGGGCCGAGGAAATGCCTTTTCTGTGGTTGCTCCTGCTCTGTGGGACAATCTCTTCTCTGCTATGTGATAGACCCCCAACTCTACTTGCCTTTTCAACCGCCCTTAAGACCTGTCTCTTCCCCCCTGAGATTTGTTTGTTCTATGCTTATTTGCCATTTTATATTTTGGTCTTGATTTATTTATTATTTGTATCCCGCCTTTATTATGTTTACTATAACTCAAGGAAGTGAATATATTCAACACACCTTCCTCTTCCTATTTTCCCCACAAGAACAACCCTGTGAGGTTAATTAGGCTGAAAGTGAATGACTAGTCCAAAAGCATCCAGCCAGTGGTGGGTTTCAATTTTTTTTTAACCTACTCTGTGGGTGTGGCCTCCTTTGTGGGAGTGGCTTGCTGGCCATGTGACCTGGTAGGAGTGGCTTGCCGGCCATGTGTTTTCTCTCTCTCTCTCTCTCTCTCTCTCTCTCTCTCTCTCTCTCTCTCCTTCCTTTTGTCTCTCTGTCTCTTTTTCCTTTTTTTCTTTCATCTCTCTCTCATTTTTTCTTTCTTTTTTCTTTCTTTCTTCCTTTCTTTCTCTTTCTCTCTCTGTGTGAGTGTGTGTGTGTGTGTGTGTAGCTGGTGGAACCTCTTCTAACCGGTTCGGTAGATTTGACGAACTGGTTCTACTGAATAGGTGCGAACTGGTAGGAACTCACCTCTGCATCCAGCTGACTATCATGGCTAATGCAGGGCTTGATCTCACGGTCCCTCATTTCCTAGCCTGATGCCTTATTTTTATGATGGTTGTTGATGGTTAGTGTTTATTATTCCTTTTTGTTATTATTTGTAATAGTGCACGTATGTCACGTTGTCTGGGTTGGATGGCCTCATAAACCTTTAAATATACCACATTTGCTTAGCCCTGTAAAAACTAACATCAGCAAGTACAACAATACAAATAGCAAACCAAACAAAGTGAAACAGATGAAGTCTAGCAATTCCTCTTTCAAAGAACGGAGCTATGAGTCAAAGAAGAAGAAGAAAGCTTCTTGGTAAAACCTGAAGAACTCAACACCCTATCAGAAAGGGGTTTTATTATTGATAAACAGAAGTAGAAGTCAAAGCATTATCCTTCCCCTCAAACCTCTGTTTTCTCTAGGCGTGTCAAACTCAAGGCTTGTGTGGTGGATCTGCCCTGCAGGGTGCTTAGATCTGGCCTGCAGGGCCAGCCTGGAAGTAACAAAGGACCAGCCTGTGGTGCCTCTGCCAGCAAAAATGGAGCTCGGAAGGGGGGGCATGTGCAGCCCCCCCCAGCTCCATTTTTGGTGCCTGGGGGCTATCAAAACAAACTAAAAACAAAACAAAAGGAGAACTGTTTCCCCTTTTGTATTTGAGCATGCAAGAAGGGATAGGGAAGGAGAAAGAGGAATAGGAAAGAACAAGAAAAAGAAGAAAAGATGGGAAGAGAGCACGGAAGGAAAAATAAGGAAAGAGGGGAAGGAAGAAGAAAGGAGAATGAAGAGGGAAGGGAAAAGAAGAAAAGGAAGGAAGGAAGGAAGGAAGGAAGGAAGATTATAATGAGAATGAGGGAGGGTCTCAGGGAAGTCCTGTCTTAGCACTTGGTCGCCACAGGTGCCCCATGACATGAGTGACACCAACCATAGCCACACTGATCATGGCCATGCCCTCCCCAAGCCATGTTCACCCCCGGCCCTCTGAGGTCAAACACAACCCTGATCTGGCTCTCAATGAAATCGAGTTTGACACCCCTGCTCTAGAATGATGGAAACAAAAAGGTAGAGTGGTTATCTGTGCTTTAAACTGCTAAATATTCTTTACTTGCATTAATTCTATTCTCCTTAAGCTAGAAGAATCTCAATCAGTTTTATGTAAGTCAATGTTTTCTATCCATTAAACAGATGTGGGAGGGCTAAACCGAAACATTAGAAATAGTTTCCAAAGTGTATTTACATAATCACAGCAGATTTATAGCTCTGTTAGGGACTGGAATTTTATTAGAAAGATTATCATAGATACTTCATTCTTTTAAGGATTAAAAGAATGAAGTATCAGATTAAGGATCAAATTACACATGAATAGAAAAAAATACAGTTCAGTTCTGCTGAGCAAGTTCATTTTCACTTAAGAATCTGAACTTCCATGACATATATATACTGCATCAGATGGATAATATATTTGGCAGAATTTGGCTCCCTCTTTGTAAAAGGACATGCCAGGCATTCAAAATTCAGAGGAAGATTCACATAAAAATTCAGGTCATGCATGTATCTGGTGGTGCTGTTTTTAGTTTTTGCATCTGTATTACTTTATGCTGAGTTGGCATATCTATTGGTTTTATGGCAGCTGTTTGTCCTTGTTGTGAATTTGTCACCGTACATTATGCTATTGTTATGCTTTAAATTATTCTGCAAAATTCCTAGAGAAATTTATGTTGTGAGGTATTTAAATAAATAAATAAATGCTTGCATGCGAACTTTATATTTTCAAGCCCGGAAGTATGCTGCGTTGTTTTATCAATGAAATTATGAACCGCCAAGTTAACCATGAGTCTCAAGACACTTAGCTTAGCCAGGGTTATTTGAAAAGACTGCCGGCAGAGAGGTTTATTTATTTATTCAATCTTAGTCAGTTACTCTGGGTAAATTCCAAAACAATAAAAACATTCAGAACAATAAAAACATCCAAGATAAATATACACAGCAGTGGAGATAGTTAACAGCGTAGCCAAGAGACAAGGCCCTTAATACATTCAGTGCCCCAGGGCTGGGAACAAAGGCAAGTGTTTAAAGTTTTACAAAAGGCCAGCAGGGTTGGGTCTATTGTAATCTCTGAGTGGTGTGTATATATATACATACATACATACATACATACATACATACATACATACATACATACGGGTTGGGGTATAACTCTGGAACGCCTAAAGCAATTTCAACCAAACTTGGTACACAGATGACTTACTCTCTGGAAAAAAATACTGTGGGGGCAACCCTTAACCCATTAACAACCCTTGGTGTATGTGTTCTGTTATAATACAGCCTGTTGTGCCTTAAAATGACTTCCACTGTACTGCCATAAAATGGCTTCAACTGTACAACACAGTGGCATTGCCATGGTAACGACTTCACAGTACTCCACAAGGGGGCTCCCTCTGGTAAGGGGGAAAATCCAAGCTTACAAATTACCTTTGGTCCAGACATTTTGCCCCTATAAATAAATACCCGGGCAACACCAGTTTATCAGCTAGTATTCCATAAAGCAGCAGCTACAGCAGAGAAGGCCTATCTCCTAGTCCTGTCCCCCCTCCACCAGACAATGAATTTTCATTGGCTGATGGGATCTGCAGTATACCCAATCTGCTAGATTGAAGTGTATGGGTAGTGACCCTTGAAAAAAGGCAGAAAATCCAGTCCAAAACCATATGGGGCTTTAAAGATAACACCAACCCTTTAATTGCACTCAGAAACATACTGGTAACCAATGCAACTCACATAGTAGTGGTGTTATATGTGCCATATATATGGCATCATTTACACTGGGCACTAATTGAAGTGTATGAATATTCTTCAGAGGCAACCCAGGTAAAGTGCATTGCAATAATCTTAAAGAGAGGTTACAAGGGAATGGATGATGGTGAGCAGGGTTCCCCAGTCCTGGAATAAGTGCAGCTGGCATATCACCCAAAGGTATGCAAAGGCTTTATTAGCCACAGCTGCCACCTATTCCAGCAGGAGCTTTGAGTCTAGGAGGACCCCCAGATTCCATACTGTCTGGGGTAGTACAACCCCATTCGGAACCAAAGATGGAAGAACCTCTCTCCAGAGGCTCCAAATACCCACAGCCATTCTGTCCTTGTTAGAGTTGAATCAGAGCTAATTGTTTCAATTACACCCATTGTAATGATGACAGAATGACCCAGTTGCCCCAGGAACAAAAAGGTATTGAGAAGATGACTCACTTAAACCATTCCTTTTGTCCTATCAACTTCTGTTGCTGAGTTGGAGGGCAAGTGATAATTAGCTTTAGCTGCTTCAAACAGATGCTTCTAAAAGATCTCCAGGAGGACATAATGATGAAGTCTTGCCTGTGCTTCTGCCCATTCATCTAATACAGGAGTGTCAAATTCACGTCATCAGGGCATCATCATGTGACGTATCATGACTTTTTTCCCCTTTGCTAAACTGGGCATGGCCAGCGCATGACGCATCCGGCCCAAGGGCCACACGTTTGACAGCACTAATCTAGTATATTTACATATACTGACTTTGAGTAAGGACTTTTCCATTATCTATCATGGCTGTCAATTTTGGTAAGATCCAGCCTCCATGAATTCACTTACTCCTTTTTAACCTTCTAAGCTGTGGCTCTCAGTGGGCACTCCACAATCATATTATGCCTTTCTGAGAGAAAATAAAAATCTATCTACCGGGATGTAAAGGAGACACCTGGAGAACTGTACATCCAAACTTCCAAGATTGATGTCAGACCAGACAGGAAACATGACCAGATAAGGTAATTCCTAAGCAATTTACTACCTGTTTGCTTGTAAAGCTACACTGACAGAATCTGAAAGTACAATTCCGTCACCCATCTGTCTCCTTTACAACCTGAGAAACTGGAGAGGGTCCCTTCTGATCCTCTTGCCCCACCCACTATCTTATTTTCAGGTATCCCATTTCTTATCTGACCATTCCCTATGCAGCATTTCTTCACCCAGTCTCCCAAGGACTTTTCTGCATACCATTACAAAGCCCTTGTTGCCCATTGCGTGGCAGCTGCCTTATACTAGTTAAGTCTGCACAAAAAAAATCACACTCTATTAATCTGTTACTCTGTGCAGAATGTAAACCCTTGATAATTTACTTACAGATATTTCCTATTACCATAAACAGACCGATGCGTGGTATCACCCAGCCTCCCTGGCCCTTCAGATGAAAATTTGATTTATATGACTCCAAATTAACTCAAGGTGTTGACTAATTTGAGACATCCTATTCCATTACCAAAAGCTAGAATATTCTTATCTTGCACAACCATACTGAGTTTATAGCAAGGACCGAATTTAAAAGAATGAAAAACTAATAATGTTTTCCTTCTTAACTTGGGCCTTTTTTCATTTGCAGAACATTTGGGATGAGAGCAGGATTACTAACCTTCTTTGTTAATGTTAACTTCTCTCCTCCCTTTATTAGCTTGTATTCAAATGCGATGTACGTATATATTTGCTTGCTAGCGCAAAAGCCCTAAATCAAAGAGAATAACACTTCCTCATCCATTAAGTACAGCAGATGGTTCTCAAAAGCTCAGGGGTTTTTGTGTGGGTGCATGTGTGCTTTCTGATAAAGAGCCTGGCTATTTCCATATCATAACATTTTTCATTTTTAAAAAGTTGGCTTCTTTTCTTTAAAAAGAAACATAATGTTTAGGTAATAAATACTGCAGATCCAAAGCTCAGCAAACCTGGAATAAAATGAGCACCAAAGCATTCTTATTTCTGCAACAATAATACAGTAGTCCTGTATTGAGCCCAACTTTTTTGTGGTTGGCAAGACAGTTGTTGAGTTAGTTTTGCCCCAGTGTACGACCTTTCTTGCCTCTGTTGTTAAGTGAATCATGGCAGTTGTTAAGTTAGTAAAGCAGTGTTAAATGAGTCTAGCTTCCCCATTGGTTCTGCTTGTCAGAAGGTAACAAAATCTTGGGACACTGCAACCGTCATAAGTACATGCCAATTGCCAAACGGTTGAATTTTGGTCATGTGACCATTAAGATGCTGCCATGGTTGTAAGTGTGGAAAACAGTCATAGGCCACTTTTTTCCAGCACCATTGTAAATTCAAACAGTCACTGAATGAATGGTTGTAAATTGAGGATTATCTGCAATTCTCCAAAAAACCTTTGGCAATGTTTGCTCACCCCAGCCAGCTACCTTTCTATATAATTAACACCAGCTGTGAAAGCATTCACTGGCAAAGTTATGCATAAATTCATAGAACCTGAAAAGGGGAAACTGTTATTTTTTTTAATTTCAAAATGCCTGTATACTGAACTTTCAGATTAATCTTACCTAAACTAAATGTGCTGTTTAGATAAAAGACCTTGTGTTTGTGCTTCTATTTATGGTAATATAAATATAATGATTACCCCATTTCTGTTTTTCTGCCCTTTTTTTATTCCTAAACTGAGATTCCAAGAAGATCATTAGAAAAACTTCCTGGCATGGGCTAGAGAAAGCTTTGAGAAATTCACACTTCAAGCCTCCAGCACTGCCTCTGCTCATCAGGACGTAGTTTCACTAATCAGTCTCACTGGGTACTTGTTTAAGGCAGCTTAATAGCAGGCAGACCAATTCTGATTCCATGTACTTTGATTCTCTTTCACTTCTTCCATCCAGCCATAGCATATATTTTTTTTCTTCCCTGAGTTTGTGACCAATAGAAAGAACAATGGGAAAAATTAGTTTTGTCTTGAATCTCCGTGCTAGAACAACTTGGGATCAGAGCAGAAGGGGAAATGACTGAACATGGTAACAGTGGCCAGCAGGAAATGGACCTAATCAGACATAATATATCAGCCTTCCCAAATCTGGGAAGGCACTGCCTGACATAGGGCATAAACCAATTCAATGCCATGGTACATTTTATAAGTTTCATTCCCTAAGAAAACCAGAACAATCTTATTCAATCAGTAACTGAAAGCGTCTTCAGAACCCAGGGGTGAGTTCCGGCTTCTGTTACCGCTGGTTTGCTCAGTGATATGTGTTGCGCATGCTTGATGTGTGCAATACGTGCGTGCACAGTAGTAGCATGCTATGGTGCATGCTCAGAAACAAAAAACAGGATGGCGGTGCCTAGAACTGGTTTGGGGGCGTGGCCAGCTGAGTTACTACCTTATCGGCCAAACTGATCTGAACCAGTAGGAATCCACCTCTGTCAGAACCACATTTTTTTTCAACAGCACTTAAAACATTTGGCTATGTAAAGTCCATTAGCTGTCCTAGCCTGGATTCCCCAGCAACTGGTTTTCAGACGTACATTGCTTCTGACATTAAAGGTGATATTATTTAGCTGCAATGACTAGTAGTCTTATCCATATTTAACTCCCCATCCATGGAGTTAAATCAATCACATTGGAGGTGAAGTGAAATTTTATTAAGAGACAGAGGGGTGGGGGAGAGAGAGAGAGAGAAATAACTTCTGTCTTTTCACTCTGTATTACAGTGCAGACATTTAATGTAGAAGAAGTTAATTATAGAACTGTTCAGATCACAGTAATACAGCAAATTGCAAATTAATTAAGAAAGATAAAAATCCAAAAGAAAAGGCAATATTCCGATCTGCTACAAAGAAAAGAACCTTTGGCCTCAAATATCTGCCGAGACTGGATAGGTCACCAAAATATCCTAAGGTAAAAATATATCCACAAGAACTTACCTGAAACCATGATGAAGTCTGAAATTAAATACTGCATCCAACCCTACAACTTTTAAAGAGATATAGACAAGACAGAAAACAAAACAAAACAAAAAGTGAATTGTGCAAATGGTCCTCTCCTTCAGTTCCTTGGTTTCTCCAGCTTCTTATACTCACCTCGAAGGAATGGAAGATTTCCTTCATGGACTTCTCTGTCCCCATTAACAGAAAAAAAGCCTTTTCTTACATCCAGCAAAGAGAGGAATTGCACTCTGGATCTGCTTACATGCAGAGTCATCCCTCATGAGGGATGCTTAGTGCCTTCTGAGCTTGGTTGTTTTCTTGCAGAGGTTACATTACCCAAACTAGATAACATCATCAGTGCTAGTGAGGAGTGGATTTTGTTCTCAGTTTATATTCCAGTGGTTTGCCCTCTCAGTGTTGGTGGAGCTGGTCTTAGAGTTGCTTTGGTTGGGCTGTTTACTTTTGCCTTGTATGGCTGTTCCTTGATTGAGATATTGTTTGCTTGTTGAGTGTTGGTCTGATGTTAATCTTGCTGTTCATCTATGCTAATCTGGTTATCAATTGTGGGTGTAGAGGTGTTTAATCATCCTTCAGTCTTGGAACATGGACTATGAACTGGGCTTGCAAAGAAGTCTTTTCTTTTGACTTTGATTTCCCATCATTCATTGAATCTTTCTCTCTCTCACTCTCTCACTCTCTCACTCTCTCACTCTCTCTCTCTCTCTCTCTCTCTCACACACACACACACACACACACACACACACAGAGATCCTACTACAGCTACAGCAACTATTTTTATTTTTTATTATCTCTACACAATTTATATGCAATTTATCACATATAAACCCTGAAATTTTTCTTAGATATTTGTGGACACACATGCTCAAACATTTGAAGATGTGGGTCTTTGCTGGTTCGGCCCAGATCGGGCAAACCGGTAGTAGCAGTGGCGGGTCCTAGCCAATTCACTGAATTAAAAGGTAGAAAAAAAGGATAGGGCCCTGTCTCCCGCTGGCCCTAAAATATGGTTCCTGGCACTATATTAACCACAAGGTTGGCCATTTATGCTTTGCATAAAATGTGCCCACGTTAGTTTGCATATAGAAATACAAATTAGGAAGTAATTACTATAGTTCAAATTGAAATACACTTTGCCTCCCACAGAGGAAACGACTGCCCTGAATATTTCTTCAGATGGTAGCCCAAAGGCTGATACTTGAGTGGCAATTTTCAGCCTCGTGTGCTCTATTCTGATAGTGCCTTCTCTTTAAAATGGATATGAGATTATCAATCTGTGCAGTGATGGACGCCTTTGAATAGAAATATGGCAAAACAGTCCAGATGGGGAGACAAGTGGCAGGAAGTACAATATGATGGAGAAATCAGGGTATACCTGACAGATCTGGACTGCAAACACTCACCATTAAATGGATACAAAGAAATGCAGAATTCTCAGCATTTGTGGCCATCTAATGGTTGCCTTGATGCTTGCAGCCCAAACATGGTAGCCTTAAAAAGGATCTGAATTTTAAAACACCACTGAGTTCAGGTTGCTGTTATTGCAGACATATTTCAAAACTCATCCAATTCTGCAGCAACTATGTAATAAATAATTTGCACAATTTATGCTTTGTTTTGTACTAGTTGTCTCTCAATTGAAAAAAGAATTTGTGACAGGAAATCTTTCAGGTTTGAAGTGAATTTCGGAATAGAGAAGAGTATGATGTTCTTGCATTCAGATAAATTCAGATAACATCCTCCAAACTCTAATCATGTCTTTATCTGTCTACGGCCTCTCTGACTTTTCTTAAACCCTGAAGGGAGACTTGAAGAAACTATCTCCTGTGGTGGTTGGAGATGTTCAAACTGATCTTTGCCCCCCCAAAAATGGTAAGAATGAACCCCAGATTAAGAGTATTGATGCAGCATATTTAGATCAAGAATATAGGTGATATATACATTTGCAGTGTTAATAGAATATGATAGGCACTTCCACTGAAGGCTTGTCGTGAGGGAATGAAAGTCACAAAACAGAAAGATTGATCGCCATCAGTTATGCTGATCCCACCAAGATATTCTTTGCTGTAGTCTTTAAAAGATTGGGCAAACTTCCAAACACAGTATGGGACTATTTTTACTCAGCCATTATTATTTTTTTACTTTCTAGGGCACATCTGAAGTATCTGATTATACAGTAGGACCCAAAGCTGTTCTTGTGAATAATGTTGGAGGCTGGCACTTTGTTGTTGTTGTTTTCAGCATGATAAATTTCTTGTTAATTTTTAGAACAAGAATAATATGTATTTTAAACTAAAGTTGGCACAGCTATTTATGCCAAATTGGAAGCAAACTGGTTGTCTCTGACTGATAGTGATTCTATAGAATTTCAAGAAGAGATCTTTTCTACCCCATGCATTTTAAAGCTTTTATCAGATAGGCCAGAGATATAAAAATGGATGTGGTGAATAGGTTATTACTGAAGTAGTTGATGGCTTAATTTGCTGGCATTATGATAGTGTTGCAAAGATGGCAAAATCTTGAATGTAAAAAATAAAATAAAATCTGCAAAATTTGGATGAAAACTATAAATTATACAATGTTGGAAGTTAAAATTAAACAGTCGACTGTAAGTCCTGATCCCTTTCTTTGTTTTGCACTATAGCTGCTGTGGTTTACTTTCTTATCAAGAGTGTTGCTTTTAACAGTGTTGCTGTTATTTTAAAATAACAGAGTTGGAAGGGACCTTGGAGGTCTTCCAGTCCAATTCCCTGCTTAGGCAGGGAACCCCACACCACTTCAGACAAATGTTTGTTGAATCTCTTCTTAAAAACTTCCAGTGTTGGAGCATTCACAACTTCTGGAGGCAAGTTGTTCCACTGATTAATTGTTCTAATTGTCAAGAAATTTCTCCTTAGTTCTAAGTTGTTTCTCTCCTTGATTAGTTTCCACCCATTGCTTCTTGTCCTGCCCTCAGGAGCTTTTGAGAATAGCTTGACTCCCTCTTCTTTGTGGCAGCTCCTGAGATATTGAAACACTGCTATCATGTCTCTCCTAGTCCTTCTTTTCATTAAACTAGACATATCCAATTCCACAACCGTTCTTGATACATGTTAGCCTCCTTGTCCTCTAATCATCTTTCTTGCACTCTTTCTAGAGTCTCAACATCTTTTTTACATTGTGGTGACTAAACTGGATGCAATATTCCAAGTGTGGTCTTACAAAGGCCTGATAGACTGGCATTAACACTTCATGTGCTCTTGAGTCTATCCCTCTGTTAATGCAGCTTTCAGTGCAGGTGTGTCCATACCTGAAGCTGGTAGCCTTGAGATATGCCAGATTGCAACACCAATGTAGTTTGTGAATTATGGGAAATATAATCCAAAGCATCTGAAAAGCATCAGTTTCAGTGCCTCAGAATGCTTCAAGAACGGTTTGACACTAGATGCCCTTTCCTTTTCCCTGCAAACATATCCACAGTCCTTGCCTTAAGAGGAAAATTGCAGGCACTGCTTTGGTGGATTAAAAGAGGCAATTAAATTCTGGCCAAAGTTCTAATTATGTGGATTAGCTTCTGAGAAGCTATTTATAGTGCATGTGGGAGGGAATTGGGAGAGAGGCCCTACTTCTTGCAGAATTCAAGTAGTAGCACAATGCTTACAACATTTCTCCTGCAATCTGATAGTTATGATACTGGCCCCTCTCCTTTCTTTGTGTATTCTTATTTATGGTCTTCAAAGCAAAAAACAGCTTTTTCACCAGCATGCTTCTGAAATAAAGCCAGAATGCATTCCATATCTTGTGTGGAGACACCTGGCATGACACCTCTCTGCTGTTCATTCCAGTAGCCCTGCTTGTTTCAGGCTCCCACACAGACCTCGAGGAAAAGAGGCAGTAGATTTCAGAATTGCATCAACCTTAATTTCTGAATTTTGTTAAAGGAGGACAGCTGCTCCTTTCCTTTCAGGCTCAATCAAAAGCTCTAAAAAATATTGGGCAACTTTAGCAAGTTGAGCTGAAACGTATGGTGCTGTTGTGAATCCAGTCTTCTCCCACATCATTTTGGAGCATCTCGGGTCTAATACTGAGTGAAGATAATGCTGATATCAGTTTTTAAAAAGTTTTTTTTAAAAAAGACTAGCTGGGGAAAATTGTATTATTCCCTCTCTTTTTCCTCTTTTAAATAAATTTAAATAAATCCTGCTTTTATTTATTTATTAGATATTTATTACGCCTATATTACTTTATAATATAGGGACGCAGTGGCTCAGTGGCTAAGACGCTGAGCTTGTCGATTAGCAGTTTGGTGGTTCAAATCCCTAACTCTGCGTAACGGAGTGAGCTCCCATTACTTGTCCCAGCTTCTGCCAACCTAGAAGTTCGAAAGCATGTAAAATGCAAGTAGAAAAATAGGAACCACCTTTGGTGGGAAGGTAACAGCATTCCGTACACCTTCGGCATTTAGTCATGCTGGCCACATGACCACAGAGACGTCTTTAGACAGCACTGGCTCTTCGGCTTTGAAACGGAGATGAGCACTGCCCTCTAGAGTCGGAAACGAGTAGCACATATGTGCAAGGGGAACCTTTTCCTTTACCTATTACTTTATAAGTAACTCAAGATGGCAAACATATAAGAGGTGCTGGTGGTGCAGTGTTTAGGGATAGGCTAATTCTGTCCACTGCCAGGAGTTCAATCCCGACTGGCTCAAGATTGAAAAATGAGGACCCAGATTGTTCTGGGCCATATGTTGGCTCTGCAAACCACTTGAAGAGTGCTGTAAAGCACAATGAAGTGATATATAAGTCTAAGCTATATAATACTTTCCCCCTCTCCCTTGGTCATGGTTGTCCCAAAGATGCTTTTTCAAAAGGCAACTGGACTTTCTTGGGTTTTTTCCATTTGAAAATGTTTCACTTCTCATCTAAGAAGCTTTTTCAGTTCATGAAGAGAAGTGAAAAGTTTTCAAAAGAAAAAAAAACTAAGAAAACCCTGTTGCCTTTTGAAAAGCACCTTGGGGCCACTGTCTCCTGTTTCTAGACCAGCACTTTAGCACGATCTCAAACTGATTATTTGATGCTGAACTTCCTCGTGTGTTCCAAATGTTCAAATTTTCCAATCATAACATATAAAATGTATTTGTGTGA
This sequence comes from Thamnophis sirtalis, assembly GCF_051295495.1. Taxonomy (NCBI): domain Eukaryota; kingdom Metazoa; phylum Chordata; class Lepidosauria; order Squamata; family Natricidae; genus Thamnophis; species Thamnophis sirtalis. The sequence continues at coordinate 95,818,125 of NW_028261383.1, forward strand.
TCCTGGGCAGCTTGTCCATTCGGCATGAGAAAGTCAGAAGATAATCTGATTGTGTTGGCCTCAACAAATTACATTTCACAAGCCTAAATGTTCAATGCACACTGCCCTATGGGGGAATGCTGACAACACACTGAGTAAATAAAATTTCACTTTGGGGATGTATTTTACCCCATGCTGTTTGCTCTATCAGAATAAGGAAGTTTCTAAATGGAGAACATTTCATATTTAAATTCTACCAAAAAAAATCATGAGTTTTCCTCTCAGGGAGACACCCTTTGCACGCCCGAAGAAATGCTTATTGGAGCTTCTGAAGACAAAGAGAAAGAAACAGAGCAGAGATGAATGGACACCTAACAGTTGTGAAGGCAAATTATGCTAACCATCTGTAGTCCTTCCCTGGGGTGGGAGGAAATGACAAAACATGTGTTGAGACATTGTAATGCAAATTGCATGTCTTAGTAGGGGTATGGGGTGTCATATTGCAAATAAGAACATGTGGTGAGTTGGCTGTGGCAAGTTGGCTGTGGCAAGTTGTCCCATTACGGTGTTTGCAACAAAATGGCACAGTATCACTTTGCCTAGCACAGGAAAGAGAAGGGAAGCAAGAAGAATTGTAGAGAAGGATTACTCCGGTTAAATGCAGACATACATAGCATATACACAGCATGGAATGAGCCATCACTGAGGTGGCTACACCAACATCGAATCACAGCTATAGTTTTCCAAATTATCTGGGGTGGGAGCCGGATTGTTTTCCCTCTCTCCTTTTAATTTAAAAATCATTTCAGGACAGGGCCTGAAATTGGAAACATCAGATGAGAAAGACTGGGGGTAACTGGGGGCATGGTTTCTGTCTGCCCATTTGCCTCCCATATGCATTCCGATCAACCGACTTCTGCTGCTATAAAGAACAGTCGCTCCTGATTGCCAGCAGGCATAGCACCCAAAACCAGGCAAGTTATTTTCACACACCAGACAAACAAATCTGAAAAGCTGGTTACCCTCGGTACAGATAAAAACAGAAGAGCAACACGAATAAATTAAACCTCTTTCTGCCTTTTCATCGTTGTTATCTGTTTGATTCATCACTTGGTGTTTTCTTCAGGAGCTCAAGGCAGTTTGAAAAGACTCTTTGCTTCAGTTGATCCTAACAACAAAATCCCTTCAAGATAAGCTGAGCAGAGGAGGAATGAGTGGACCGAAGTCACCAAATGGTTAAGAGCAGGGGTGGGTTGCTGCTGGCATTACTGCCAGTTCGGTGCGCACGCAATTTTGATGGGTCGCTATCACTTACTGAGATCTAAGCCAGCATACCACTAACGGTTCAGCCAAACCAGTTCTGAGCCCACCTCTGGCTAAGAGTGAATTGAAATCTGGTTCTCTGCAGCCAGCACACTGGAACCCAGTGTCCAGTTCACTTTGCCTATAGATAGAGTGGTTCTGAATAGGTGAGGCACTGATGAAACTAGCAACTCTGCTTGTCTTGTACAACGCGAATTACAGGGGGAGCAATACCTACTACCGTCATGTTCAGGTTTCATTAACTTTGCTAGGCAAACATTGAAAATGACTGCTTATCTTGTAGGTGCCCCTGCTACAGTTCATAAAATATGCATACATTCAAAAATGAGCGTGCTTTCTGCCTGCTCATTTGCCTCCCATCTGCATTCCAATCGACTGGCTGCAAGTAATATGCTCTTATTTGCCATAATAGTCTGATGAGGTTCAACTACTGGGTCCCATTGCATTTTCAGAACACGCTGCTCGCTGATCCTTGAAAAGGCCACTGCTCTTTCATAAGTGGCACTGCTTAAAGTTACATGCATGGCATCCCCTCTCTGCCATAACAGGTGGAAGAGCAAAACATTTATGTTGTGTTTTATTGCTACAGTTGACTCACCTCATTAGCTTTGAACACCTTGACCCCATTATCTCTTTTTAAAAATCAATTATTAAGAAAAATGACTTTCAAGTCAGGCGTAGATACAATCACTCTTTGGAACCAAACAGGAAGGGCATTTTGTGTTTAAGATGCATTGGACAAGGCTCTCAGTGCCAACGGATTTAAAGGACATTAGAAAATTTGTGGCTGTTGGTAGAGAATGTGCTAGATTAGGGTCAGGGAAACTTGATTTCTATTCCTGATTTAGGCATAAACAGTGGTGGGATTCAAAAATTTTTGCTACCAGTTCTGTGGGTGTGGCTTGATAGGCATGGCATGGCTTGGTGGGTGTGACTTAGTGGGAGGGAAAGGATACTGTAAAATCTCCATTCCTACCCCACTCCAGGAGAAGGTTACTGCAAAACCACCATTTCTTCCTAACATCTGGGACTCAGGAGGCAGAGAATAGATAGGGGTGGGGCCAGTCAGAGGTGGTATTTACCTGTTCTCTGAACTACTCAAAATTTCCACTACCAGTTCTCCAGAACTGGTCAGAACCTGATGAATACCACCTCTGGGCTTAAACCAGCTGAGTAACCTTCTCTCCCTTTTGATCCTAGGAACAAGGCAATGGTAAACCACTTCCAAAAATGTTGCCTCCAAGGTCTTGTCCTGATAACCGCCAGGAGTCAAGTCTGACTTAAAGGGGGGGGGAAATAAAGCATGGCTGCTGAAAAAAAATAAAATATGCTTGCTGATCATTAGGACTGCATGGAGTTTCCACAGTAAAAGTTAATCTTTCTCCCAATGTCACTGCTGAGGAAAGGGTTATTGCTTTGGGGTTCCCCCACATTACATTCTCTCTTGGAAACAAGATGCTGGACTTACCTGCCAGAAGTAGAGTTGTTAGTGAGTTTCTGTCATTCCTTCCCCCACTCTCAAACTGGCTTAGCTGTTCCCCAACAAATAATACGTTTTTATTGTAACTAGAATCTCTCCTCTCAACAGAGAGTAAAAGTGGTCTTTCCCTCAGAAGTGAAAAAAGATAAGCTGGAAGATCATCTACAACAATAACAATGTCAGAAGTATCTTCCAGTAATCTGATACGTACCCCACTTGAACTGCTTTTCCAGGGCTGTTAGCAGTTCAGAAATTTGAAAGATTACTGGGGGAAAAAACATGTTATTCTGAACTGTCTCAGGAGGTTTGGAACAGGAGACATCATGGTTTCCATGGTTTCCTCCTCCATTCTCCAGGGCCAGTTCCAGTTAGCATTGGTAAGGGAGAGAGGTCAAGTCTTTGGGGGACCTCTGAGCTCTACCTTTTCCCACTCAACATCTACATGAACCTACAGGGCAGGTTCACTATCATAAGTACATAACTGAAACCCAGTTGTACATCTCCTCCCTGGGCTGACCAAGCAATACTGTTAAGTTGCCTTCCCAATGCTTGAAAGCTCTGGGTATGCTTCCCCAGTAAGAGCTGGTGCACAGTTTAGGGATCCTCCTGAAATGCCATCCCTTACTTGAAAAGAGGTTACAGCCCTGACCAAGGGCACTATTGTATAGATTCATCTGGTGCACCAATTGATTCCTTTTCTGGACCAGGAGGCTTTCTTTCGGTTTTACTCTTGCCTTAGTCACCTTCTGTTTGGATTACTGTAATGCACTCTACATGGTGTTGCCCTTGAAAAGCACCGAGAAGCTGCAACTGGTCCAGAATTTAGGAATGAGGAAGGGTGGGGTTTTTTTGTGTGTTTTGGTATTTCTCATTACATCATGTCATCCTGCTGGCTCCAGGAGCTTCAGAGACTCCCAGTAAGTTTCTAGGTGCAATTCAAGATACTGATCATTTACTATGAAGTCCTCCAGGCTATCTGTGGGACCATCTTTCTCCAACTGTTTCTACTCACTCTGCCAAATCTAATAGAGAGGGCATCCTTTAGTTCCCCTCTATCAAACAATGACATCTGGTTGGACGCCAGAATTGGGCCTTCTAAGTGGCACCACCTGCCTTATCGAACCCCATCCTCCTGGAGATTTGGATGGTCCCAATCCTATTAGCCTTTCACGAGGCATTGAAAACCTGGCCGTTTCCAGGCATTTTAGGTCAGGTAGATGATGAATTCTGCTACTATTCACTACCACTTCTTTGGATGCTGAGCAGTGATGTAGGTTTGTGTGTTTTAATCCTGTAAGATACCCTGGGTCACTTGTGTGAGATCGGCATCTGTACAAAGCATATAAATACATACCTAAATCACCAGGATTATAGTTAAAGATTCACTTTTGGCCTCCTCTCCCTTGTTTTTAATTTTAGATTATCTTTGAAGAGGGTTGGCTTAATGGGTAGCTGTTGGTTTCAATACTCTGAAAGCCTTTTATATTGTTTTCTAGTTTTATTGCGTATAATTTCCTGACTTTTAACTACTTTGACATGAATTCTTTTAATACTGAAAGGTGAGATAAATATTACTTAAATAAACACACTTGAGAAGAAAACTGTGTACACATGAATGATTTGCCATCTGTCTTAATAACAGTTTTTAGGCTGTTGTTTTTAAAATTGTTATTTCAAAATGTTTTGAAAGCAGCCCTTGGAATTTTTTGGGAAAGCGCCATAATTTGTAAGTGAACTAATTATTAGATCTATAAACAGTCTGTCCTCTTTTTTAATTCTTCCTTTGCTAATTTAATCAAACTTGATTTAATTAAATTTCAAAGGAATGCTGTTTAAAAGAAAATACATACAAATACACTTGACTGCTTGTCCAATATTTATACTTTGAAGTTTGCTGCTACACATCTTATGTGTTCTTTTCCTTGGTGGCCTTTGGTAGGCAATAAAAAAACTCCCTTTGTCCTATGTTAATTACATTAAAGTTTTTTATATGTAACATCTTAGGAACATTACACACACACACACACACACACACACACACACCACCTTGCCTCCTCAGAGTTACCATAAAATGTACAAAGGTTCGATATGATAATTCTGCTCTTCCCTCTTATCTATTTCATTCTCTATTCTTAGGGTATTCTACTTTATCCCATTCCAATATCAGCCACAAGGGCATTTGATAAGGTTGAATGGCTGCAGAACCTATGAACAGAGTAATCTGTCATTGCACAGAAGAGAATGTATTCATTATCAAGGTTAATTGGGTTCCTAATTACTATGACTCCAGACATCTGTGATCAATTAATTCTATTTTTTTTCTTTTTGAAGAAAACTAAACATAAGTTTCTTGATGGTCGAATACTAGATAAACACGCATCTAGTGTCTCACCAGGCACATTGGTTTATATATTCCAAAGCATGAAATTCATTTTAAATAGCTTTTAAGTGTGCAAAATATATCTTTACATCATTAGCAGTTTTACAGTTTGTTACATTTGCCAGAGAGTAGAAAGCTCAGCATCAAACTCAGTCTCCTATTGCAGCAAATCAATATATGGATTTTTCTGGCTAAGTGTTTCATTATGTTAATGAATAAAAATAGCTACTGTTTTATTACTTTTGCAGTTATTGAATTGGATCTGGACATAGTCATTCTTACAACAGTTATTGCAATTAATGGGAAAGCAAAGTCCCATATGTTTCAATTGATCTAAGGATATTCCCCGACACTATTATTTTTCTCTGTGAAATGAGGCAGTGAAGAGATACATCAATTCCTGAATGAAGGATTTAGAGGCATGTTTTTTTGGCAAGAACAAGCAGGTTTGAGTCCTAGTTAGATAAAACTGAAGCACTAAACCAATTACTACAGAAGGGTGTTTATAGAGGAAAATTATGTAAAGATATTAATATATCATTTGAGATAATCCAAAGTTTACTTTTGATACCAAACCCCATTTCCTTATTTATGAATTTATATTTCTAATTATTTCCATGGGGATGTTTTTTGGCGCTGACAATGGTAGCTGTTTAGGGTACAATTTGTGGTTGGTTTGTACTATGTATATATAAATATCACCTGATTTATCTCATCTCAACTTGGAGATGTTGTAGGTGATTTCCCATGAATAAGGAACGAAATAAAACAACAGTAATAAAACAAATATAAAAACAGAAATAGATTATAATTTACAATAATACATTAATATATGACCCATGGATCCATAACTAATCCCCAAAGGCCTTAAAGACGAAACAGTTTTTTTACTAAATTTTGGAAGATGATAAAAGTGAGGGTCAAACCATTTCACAGGAGAAGAACTTCCAGAAAGAACGCCTGCTACTAGTCTTGCTTCTCCCACAATTCCTGGTCCTCCTGGAATGATTGGGAGAAAAGGGCAGAAGCTATCTGGGAAAGATATTCTCTTAGATTCTTATGTCCTGGGTCATTTGGGGTTTTAAAGATAGCAACTAGCACTTGAACTATACTTGTAAGAATAGTGGTAACCAGTACAAAACTTTCTCCTAACCATTATCAGCTGGATCCAATTACTCAAAGCCGCAATGTCACTATAAAATGCTGCCTCCAATTTTTAAATCCCATGAAGAGTCTAGCAGGATACCATTAACAATATTGAAGACTGCTGAGAGATCTTGAAAGGCAAGGATAGGTCCATTCCCTCCCTTCAGGTTTTGCCACAGCCCATTCATTAGGTCAAAAATTTAGTTTCCATCCCATCCCTTGATCTGAACCAAAGACTGCCATGGATCTCAATTATCCATATCTTCCAGAATCCTCTCCCACCACTGTCTCAACAATCTTTCCCTACAAAGTTGGAGAAGGGCTGCTTGATGCTCTTGAGAATGATAGTATCATATTCTTTCAAGTCTCCTAAAGCCTCCCCTTCTCTCATGGAAGTGTTAAGCTATCACCTACCTCCAATTCCCAGATTATTGTCTCAATAGAATCTATCAATTTGGTTTCCAACTCAGTAGAATACAAATAATAGATGACATTATTTCATTGGAGGGATCCAGAATGCCCCAATCCAGTTGGCTTGCACAAGACAGGTGGACACTACACAAAATAAATGGTTCCTTGGATAATCAATCTGTAGGGCTCTGTAGGTTATAGCCAATACCTTGAAACACCCAGTAAACAATACAGCTTGTGAAGAGTGTCATGGGCATACCAAGCACAGTCATTGCTTCTGCATTTGGGTCAAATTGAAGCTTCTGAGTAGTCTTCAAAAAGAGTCCGATGAAGTCAACTCATGCAATATTCAAGCTTGAGTGAGAGCAAGAATTTTGGGATGGTTGGTACTAAGCAGTTGGGAGGATGGCACAATAACATCACACTCTGTTTATTCCTTTGGTTCCATCTCACAAACATGGCCTCACATCTGATCACCTGCAGAACAACACTTCTCATAATGACTAGGGCCTCCTAGAGAACATTGCCTGGAATCAGGACTGATGCAATACATGAATCTCACTGAGTGGGACTTTCTTCTTCTTGGTGACATGTCAGGTCTGCCCTCTCATTCATAATCAAGTTATGTATAAGGTTTGATTACCAACACACCTGGTGTTCAGCAGCCCACAGCATCCAACAATTATATATCATTACAGTCAGTCCAAAGCTTATCTTGGAGTCAAAAAATCCAAAACTTTTTGTTCATTTGGATGTTCAACAGCAATCATGCATGTGATTTTATACAGTTTGGAAGGAAAATGCCAAAGTTAAAAACAGAAGATACCATAAAAATGGCAAGTGAACATTTTATGAAAAGATAATTTGTGTTCTTTCAGAAAAACTGAATGATATTTTGCAGCCTTATTTGTTTTCCATTTTTTCTTCAACAGTCAGTAGGAAGTAAATTTCAGTGGTGCTCATTCCTATATTAATAGCAACTGGAGGGTTGATTGACAATGGAAATGAAGTGCAAAGGAGCTTGAAAGAAGACCCTCAGCGGTCCTCCTGTTCCAAATCTAGATTATGACACAGGTCCTGGGCCGACAGATATGTCTATGTGTATTATGTTTATAAGCAGCAGAAATGGAGAATGTGATTGGACTATTTGCACACACTTCTGTATATGTACACAGATATATACATCAGTAGTGTGTTGCTAAATTTCTTACTACTGGTTCGAGGGGCGCGACGCTTCTGCTCATGCACAGAGTGGGAAGACCCTCCCCCTGCTGGTTCTACTGGTTCACCAGATCATGGCCAAACCAGGACTACCCACCTCTGATATACATACAGAGAGAGAGAGAGAGAGATTATGTTATTCAAAGATATAGAAAAGTTGTCATTATTAAAAATGTGTGAAGAAAGCAAGAAATTATTAATATTGATAACTTTTTATGCTCTTCAAAGTGTCTAAGAAATCTGCACTTAAATTTACCTATGTGTAAAGTCTATGACAGACATCCATAAAAATAAAATCTCTGCACTGACCTCAACTTCTGACTGTAACATGGCTATCCATAATGCTTCTTTGGAAGCAATATAGAAAGATTTTGTCACTGTCTTCTTCCAGGATTTTTTTTCTACTTCCATTCTAGGGTTCAGCTCTAGAATTGCCTGGAGCATCTCTCATTCAAGCACTAACCAGATTTGATCCTGATTAGCTGCCAAGCAGAGACAAGGTCAACCATATGCTGAGTGAAACAGCTAACAATGAGACAACTTTAATTTGTTATCAAATTAGAAACTCTTAGTTGTAGAAAACAGATGTTGAATGGGCATTATGTCATAAAGAAAGATCTTCATTTTATCCATGTTTGATTCAATGTGTTCATAACCTTGTTCCTCAATACTTTCTTATAATCTTCTGTCAAATAGAAGCATGTGTTATGTTATTTTCTACCATTACATAAAGCAATTTCCTGCTTTGATTACCTATCTGCCAGGACAAAACAAGCCGTTAATCTGAATGGGGAAGAGATTCAGTAAATTTCTATTAGTACACAATGATGATTCAAACTGCTACTTTAAGCAGTCAATTCACAATCTCTTTTCTGAAAGCTGAATCCTGAAAGATTTGAGGTTATAGATGATCACTTACTTCTGTATTTAGATTTCCAGCAGATGTGTCTACCTGGAAGATTGAGTAGCACCCCCTCATTAGATCCATCATAACTTTGAACTGTGACTAACCACTTGTTTATAAGGACTCTCATATGCCTCATTTGTGAAGATGTTGGATTTAATTAAAGTGATACATATGGGGTGCCAAATCCTTCTGTTTTTGTTTTGGGAAGTAGAGGGGAAGGTATTTCATCTTAGTGGCTGAAGGAAATCTATGTCCTGAGAGGACTCTCAGGATGTTTTGAGCACCCTGTGGGTTCAAAGGCTTACCAAAAGTAAGACAAGAAGAATGTTCTTTGCAACCATCTCATGAAATGTAAGACAACCATTGTTCCCCCTCCCAAATTATTCTATAAATTGTTTTACTCTTTGTGAAAAGAAATTATGGGGCAGAAAGGCATATATTTGGGTGCATCAGTCAAGGGAAATTAGAAAGGAAATAATTGATTTATTTAGTGACTGTTAGAACGCATGGAACCAAATAATAATTATGAGATCTTATTACTGTGTAAAGTAAGTTGCACTGATATAGTTAAATGCTTTTATTATCCAGGAATGGGAAATCCATTTTTATATCTCTATTATTCTTGTACATTTTCAGTGTTATTACAAGGTGACCCTTGACTGCTTTCATTGTCCTGTTGATTGGAATGGGTGTTGTATTGTTTTGCATAATAGTTCTTATTAAACAAAAGTGGATATATTTAAATCTTGGTCATTTTATTCCACTCTAGTGTCATAGGGTGCAAATGAAGAGCTTATGTAAGTAGAGAAGCAGAATTCAGTTTTATCTCTATAATAGAAAATAATCATAAAGTAGATAAGCACCGTAGAAAACAGGTCATTTTCCCACACAATAGTTTTCTTTGCTATGATGTGTATTTCTATTTTAATTATAGTAATTGTTTATAAACTTACTTGTTTGTCTGCCCATGTGTAATGTCAAATGTTCCACAAATATGTGTCATATTATTTGGCAATATACAAATACCCACTTATATGTACATATTTTGTGTGTGTGTGTGTGTGTGTATTGTCACCTCATTATGCTACACGCAACACAATCTTGGCTGTCCATTGTGCCTTGGAAGACTCACCTATAATTTGGAAGCTTGTTTTCATACTTGCAGAAATGACAGCGGCTCTTTTCGGTAGGAAGGTACATATTATAAATCTCTCCAAAATATGCATGCTTGGTTTTGTTAGGAGGGCAGAATAATTATACCTTCCAATGAAAACTATCCCAGATGAATTGAAATACACTAGTCCTCAATTTGCAGCCAGTATTTTCGCAAGAGATAACTGATGCTGGGTCCATGAACCTTCTAGAAGATTCCTGAGCATTTAACTCTCTTCGGCACTTTTAAAATATGCATCTTTATGAAACCCATCTTTTGACCACTGGCATTTTAGTCATGAGGACACCTAAAAGCAAGGCTAATCATATGAATTTAAATCTAGCCATATAGTAGCAAGCAGATAAAAGAGTGGTCTTATTTGAAGTTACTACATTGCTCATACACTAAATCTATAGCCTAGAGGGGAAATATGGTTTCTTTCTTTAAAAGATGTGAAGAAAAAGGACAGCAGCAATAGGTTATTTAACATAAAAATGCAGAAGGAGGGTGTAATAGAATTTTTATGCTATCCTCCTCAAAGAATCTTTATATAATACCTCAGGTAGATTTTTGTGTTTCCTTCAGCTGTTGGTTATAACCTAAAGCATTTGGCTCTAAAAAAGATTTGAGGCTTTAATAAAGGCCATTTGTTTGGCAAGGAATGATGGTGTCAGCCTCTGCTTTGCTGCTGCTTTGGCTGCCATTGTAACGGGGAGGGGGAGCATGGTATTTGGGAGGGGAATCATGATGTGCTGGAGGAAGATTCTAGACGTTGACCTGACCATCTTACGCATGTGGAGCAAGGGAGTTTCCCGCCAAGGTTAACTGTCTGGCATTCCATCCTTGTGATGTCTTTTGAAGTTATCTCCCACCTGACAGTTGGGTGCATTATAATTGGACTATGGACTGGGATGCCAAGGGGAGGGGATTGAATTATACATGATATTCTTTGCTTTCACGCCTAATTAACCAGATTCAGCTTAGCTTTGTACTGTTCATTTATAATTAGTAAAAGTACACTTGATTTCAAGCAAATGGAGCTGAGTGGTTTCTTTCCTGATTGTTAAATGAAGTCGCACCTGACAGATGGTCAAGCAGCAGAGAATAACTTAGTTTCAGGAACAGTTGAACTATATGCATTTATGGAATTGATAAATCATTCCTGTGCACTCAGCCAATCAACACAAAGAATTCTACTGTATATCTCATCTCTCACTTTCATCATATGCTTTCCATTCAAAAAAAATAAATTTGTGAAAAAACTAAAAATACCCAATGAATAAAGTCTTACACAGGAAGATATTGGAAGAATATTTCTCTTTTCAGGCAAAAAGATATATAATTCTGGAAGGCATCAGTTGTCTGCAAAAAAGAAACATTCAGTTTCCATTTTTGAAAGAAAAAGATGGATGCAGGCTTTAAACCGATTTGTACTACTTTTTCCTATTTTATTGGACAGAAGCTCAGAATCATCGCATATCAATAAAGGAAAACGATGATTCAGACACTTACTTACAATGAACTAGTACCATTGCTCTAGTCCTTTCACAGCATTGAAATATGAATCAGTGAAATGAAGGTCTTTGTACAGATTCTGAGCAATAAAATTAAAAGAGGAACAGATTGGTTATGAAATGCTATTATAAGACATATATTTCAAGAGAATGATAATCCTTCAGTCATTTTTATTTCAATATTCAGAGCAACATTAGGGAGTATTCAGGACGATGTATAATCTATCAGCAAAATCAGCTGGCTAGTAGCATTTAGTGATACAAACTGAATATATGACATTAAACTTTAAATTTTCCAGACTTAGTAGGCTGCTGAAATGAAATGAAATTATTTTAAAGCATGTATTATTTTGTGTTATCAAACATTATGGTTTGGATTCAGACTCAAGCATGATTAAAGGAAACCTTACCAAAATTACTTGGACTTAGTTATGATTAAATGAAATCATAGTTCAGGTAATTCAAAGAGGTCTGTTCAAAGTATAACTGAATACAACCAAAACAACAAAAGAAAAATTATATATCTCTTTCATAGCAATTAGTTCTTGCTCAAAAGTAAATAATTCTTATAAACTGTTACTTTTTAATCAGCATTAATACCTTAGCATCATTTATGTATTACAAAAGAGAAAAATTGAGAAAAAAATAAGTGTTAACACAACAAGTGTTTCCTTTTGTAATAACTCACAAGTCTTTCTCTCCTAAGCTTTTATCTATAGTCAAACTGTTAATTGATTGTTGATCTGATATGACACAATTGTACCTATTTTCTAAATTGATTGGAAAAGCCAGAGTGTTGGATCACCAAATTCTTTGCAATTTCTACATTTCCTCAAAAAAGGTTTTAAAAGGAAGGGGGAGAAATAAAAGCATAGTGCAATGAGACTGAGAACAGACAATGAAGGGTTAAAATGTTAAAAGAGCAATGCAAAAGAGGAGGAAGAGCAGCTTTGCCTTCCAGGTCAGGTTTCAAACAAGACAAAGAGGTTCCCTCTGCACCACCTTTTTAACACTTAACCCTTCTTTGTCTCTTCTTTGCCTCACTGCATCAAGCTCTTGTACTTCCCCTTCCTTTTAAAACTTTTTTCACAAGGAAATATAGAAACTGCAAAGCACAAACTGTGACTCATTATCCTGTTTTGAGTTGAAGAGACGATGCATAAATGCAGAAGGCAGGGTGGTCATTCCTAAGTGTAAATGGCTGCATAACATTTGTAAAATTCTTATCTTTGAATCATGGTCATACATAGCTTTGGGAGGTATGTTGTAACTTTGAACAGCCACTAAACAATCAGTCGTACCTAAGGATTACCTGTATTCTCTTTATGTTGCATCCAAGATATTCAATACTGCATGAAATTACAGCAATAGACAAAAGCCACAGAAAGGGGAACAGCGATGCTCCAGCAGTGTTAAGTTTCCTAGTACTGCATACAAATGTCATTTTGACAAAACATCAAGCTGTGGACTCAAAAGCTTACAACCTAAAGCATTTAGAATAGTTATCTGTCCTGGGACAATTTATTTGCTACTCTAATTCAAGCACAAAGAAGTGATTATAGAAGATGGACTTTATGGAGAGAGGAAAGATCATTACCAAGATAACAAAAAGGCACAGTGGCTTAAAGGTAAATAGCAATAGCAGTTAGACTTATATACCGCTTCATAGGGCTTTCAGCCCTCTCTAAGCGGTTTACAGAGTCAGCATATTGCCTCCAACAATCCGGGTCCTCATTTTACCCACCTCGGAAGGATGGAAGGCTGAGGCAACCCTGAGCCGGTGAGATTTGAACAGCCTAACTGCAGAACTGCGGTCAGCTGAAGTAGCCTGCAGTGCTGCATTTAACCACTGCGCCACCTCGGCTCTCTTTGCACATATGTGTTAGTCATTCCCAACACTAGTCATTCCCAATGAGCCGGTGCTCATCTCCATTTCAAAGCCAAAGAGCCAGCGTTGTCCAAAGATGTCTCCATGATCATGTGGCCAGCATGAGTAAACATCAAAGGCGCATGGAACGCTGGTTCCTATTTTCTTACTTGCATTTTTAATGTGCTTTCGAATTGCTAGGTTGGCAGAAGCTGAGACAAGTAATGGAAACTCACTCTGTGACGCGGCACTAGGGATTCAAACCACCAAACTGCCAACCTTTCTGATTAACAAGCTCAGTGTCTTACCCACTGAGCCACTGCATCCCCTTGTGGCTTAAGACCATACAAAATATGATTTTTTACAAAAATACCCAAGATGAATATTTTAGAAAAATACCCAACACCCACAATTCATATGAAAATAAAGAGGGAGGAGATGAAGCAGTTCAGACTTGCAAGATTCTGATACTATAATCATTCTAACAAAAGTAGTTTGGGGCAGAATATATAAATTTCTTCTGAAATATAAAATGGAAGAAGTAGTAGTAAAGGAACAGATGATAAGATGGGTGCAGAACTTTGGCTATAATATTGAATTGGAAAAGTGGAAAAATTTGGGGGGAATAAATTTAAAAATGACTATCTTAGTGGCATACAAGGAGAACCAGTATAAAATGTTTTACAGGTGGTGCTTACCACCCGCAAGGCTAGCAAAAATATCATTAACAATATCACCAAAATGCTGGAAATGTGAAAAAGCACATAAAACATATTATCATACATGGTGGACATGCAAGGCGGCCAAAAAATATTGGAAAAAAATTAAAAACTGGCTGGAAATCATAACAGGAAAGCAAATTGATTGGGAACCAGAGACACTCCTATTAGGTATAACGATGACTAAATATAAAAAAGAAGCCCTATATTTAATCTTAAATATAATTACAGTGGCTAGGATTGCATTCGCGCAGAGATGGAAGAACAAGTCAACACCAAATGAAGAGGAAATAATAAGAAAGATTCTAGACTGCATTGAGATGGACAAGTTAACTAAAGAAATCCAAGGAAAGGAAGAGACAGAGTATTATTTAGTATGGGAAAAACGGTACAGGTGGTTGAGGAAAGAAACAAAAAATTAATGATAATAGCCTAAGAAAGATAAAAGTTATAAATCAAGGAAAAATGTTACACAAGCAGAAGAAGGACAAAGTTTGTCTGATGTATATAGCCAAAATATAGATAGATAAGTAAAAGATAATGAAATAAGGTTAAAAATGGTGAAACTCAATGGAAGTGTACAGAGGTGGGTTCCTACCAGTTCGCACCTATTCGGTAGAACCGGTTCGTCAAATCTACCGAACCAGTTAGAAGAGGTTCCACCAGTGGACCCGGAAAGCAAGCCACACCTACAGAAGAGGTTCCAAATTTTTTTGAAACCCACTACTCTCACACACACACACACACACACACACACACACACACACACACACAAACACACACACAGACAGACTCACACAGAGAGAGAAAGAGAAAGAAAGGAAGAAAAAAAGAAAGAAAAAGAGAGAGAGATGAAAGAAAAAAGGAAAAGAGAGACAGAGAGACAAAAGGAAGGAAAGAGAGAGACAGAGAGAAAAGAAAGAAAGAAAGAAAGAAAGAAAGAAAGAAAGAAAGAAAGAAAGAAAACACATGGCCAGCAAGCCACTCCTACCAGGTCACATGGCCGGCAAGCCACTCCCACAAAGGAGGCCACACCCACAGAGTAGGTTCTAAAAAAATTTGAAACCCACCACTGGAAGTGTATTAGGAAGGAAAATAGTGTATATAAAAACGTACCAATTCAAAACTGCTACAGGAAGGAACATGAACTTCCAGTGTGTTGTATAAATATAGTCTATTTCTTTGTTATTGTGTTTATGTGTTTAAAATAAAAAAAATTAAAAAGTAATTTTAGGCACACAAAGCATGTGTTTCTTGATCTGGTTGACCTTGCAGGGCTGGCACCTGGTTAACTACCATGCTAATTGCTGCTTGTTGTAGATCCAACCCTTTATCCATCAATACATGTATTAGGTATTTCTAACGCGGAACAAAAATGGGTCAGTTCAAAACAAATACCAACATCACATTCCCATCCAATTAAAATACAGAAATGCATATCTGAGTATTCAAATTCAATAGAGATTACAAATTTTCAACAAAAAGCTTGTTATGTCCTCAGAGTTATTGTTATCTATACTTCAGAGTGGAAAGAAATCTCTGCACAGCTTTATTTTAAAGATCTAAATCATTTTGTGTGTTTGTTATGATGAATGCTTCACTTATTTCAAGGTGAAATATATACATTGCTGCCAATGATCACACGCCATGAAACAGGAAGATTCTATCTCAGCAGGGTGTTTAAAATTTCCCCATATATGCATAATTGAATGCACTGATGGTAAAATACTGTTTAAAGCAAAGACTGGAAGAAATAGATTAATAATTCTGGTATATCCATTACAGTACACTTTTCTGCTTGGAGAAGATAGGAAGACAATCCCACAAAGGGCAAAAAATTAGATAGAAAAGACAGTTTTTGTCCTAGTGAAATAGGAATCACTATTTAAAGAAAGTGATTTCACTGCAGTTGCTATAGCAATCAAAGACATTTCATAGAACACGTGGAAAGAAAAAACTAAAAAATTAGGACTGCAAGCCGACAAAAAGAGCTGAAGGAATTGGAAATGAGGACGACAGAAAGTTTTGAATGCTTCCCACCTATCCCTCTAAATTCTCTGCACCAGAGAATTTAGAGGGATAGTTACTTGGTTACTTGTCTCTTAGGACGTATCCCAAGGAAATATGACATCCCTTTAATCATTGAATATATTTCCAGACAAATATTTAATGAATGCTTACAGTAAAGTTAGAGGTCTACTGATATGGGAAGTGAATATATGTGCATTCTTCTATACAAATGATGCATATTATAAGTTGGGAATTTCAAATAATCCAGTGCACATTAGACAGATAATACTTTTATGGAATGGATTTAAAAGTTAACATATCAAAGACCAAGATATTTGTCTTTCATAGAGAAAACTGAGTGAAGAGTTGCAAGTAGTGCACAAATAGCAAAAAAGAAGAGCAAATGGATAGATCTGGGTATGTGGCAGAATGTTTACTAAATGTGGGGAAATAGATGGAGAATGCTTGAAGAAAGCTAGTGGATGGTATATGTGGTCAATCATGAAGAATGAATGCTTATCAAAAGACATAAGAAGGGATTAGTATAAGAATGCCTACTTTGTTATAGAAGTTAATACCAGACAATAACAAGAACAACAAAGGGTTAAAAAGCTGTACTGGGGGGGGGGGGGAAACCTGCTAAATATATATGCATACAATTATTTTAATATAGGAGCTGTTCCGAGCCAGGTTATAGATCCTTGAGAACATTTTTCTTATAAAATTCTTCTACTCCCAATGGAGAACGGCTGGATCAAACAACCAGATTTGATGAATTATCAGGACATGATGCTGGAGTGATCCAACAGTCAAGATTATGTAATCCATGTATTGCTTATCAAAATGAGTGGTGAGAAGAGAAATCACTCCATCAGATTTCGTCTTGAAGAATGTTCCTTGGGACTTCCCATGCCCTTTCTTCTCTGGCCAGCAAAAAGAAGGAGCTTTTGTAGGTAGGATTTGAATAACTAAGGGAACTAAAGTGCCATGCTTACGTTGTTAAAGCAAAGCATTTAAAATATATTGATCATTTCATGGAATGATAGTTTGAAGACTATCAGTGTATGTTTGTTTCATCGCATAGTCATTCAATTCAGGTTGCTTTCAAACATCAAAACAAACCTACTTCAAGTCACTTCTGATTTAAACAGATCTCTTTATTTGGAAATCAATCTTATGTAATCTTAAAGAGGTCTGGGGCTGTCACCTTTGGGCCAAAAGTGGAGCCAGTTGTACTAGAAGCCTCTCTTTTTTGTTGGTGTTGATTTCCAGGTATGACTTCTGCCATTTGGACTGCCTGCTAATCTCAAGGAAGGTCTTTGCAAGTGTTGGGAGGTAGATTTTAGTAGATGAAGACAAAGATTATAACACAAAATTTGGAGAAGTATTGGGAGATTCATATAAATAAGATTGCATAGCTATTACAAGATGGCATTGGTCAGCCTTTCAAAAAGAACTACCAGTGAAAATTAAAGCAGGTTTTTTCCAACAAAGGCTGATTTTCCATGCCTGCCAAGAGTCAATATCTTAAGCTGCTGTGGTATACATTATTTATTTATCTATTAAACAAATTTATATGGCCACTCAACTCACACACGGATTACTCCGGATGGCTTACAACATTTATCTTGATTGTCATTAGAGAATATTTGGAAGGCTCCATTGGATTAAAATGGAGGTGCAGTTTATTGACGCATTTCTGTATTCAGTTTTGAATGAAAGAATTGATTTAAATCAGTGATGGCGAACCTATGGCACCAGTGCCACAGGTGGCACTTGGAGTCATTTGTCAGGGCATGCGAGGTAGTGCCCTGTCAGCTGGCCAGCGTGCATGCGCACAGGGGTCAGCTGAGTTCACTCTTTTTTTTTCTTTTTTTTTACATTTTCATTTTCCTTTATACAATCACTTAAATACTGTGCAGTTAAAAAAAAAGAAGAATAAACAACTCATAACACTTCTATCCTATATACACCCTTCCTTCTACCCCTCCAACTTTCATTTCTCCCTTCCAACAATCCCCTCTTCTACTTCCCCTCCCCCTCAGCCATTCCTTTCTCCCCTTCCCACCATCTCACCCTCCTTACATTCCCTTCTCACTCCCTCTTAATTCCCCCCTCTTCTTTCCCTCTACACCTCGCTTCGGTGTATTTCTAGTATTCATTGGTCTATTTGTTTTGTACTAAAACAAAAGAAAAATAAAAGGAAAGAAAGAAGAAAAGGAAAAAGGAAAAAGAAAAAGCAACAGTATCCAAGTGCATTCATTGTTACTTCGACCCTCCCCCCCACCCACCCCCTGAACCCCCCTCCCTGACCCCCTTCCGACTTCCCAGGTCCCATTCCCGGCATCGTTCTTTATCAAGCAAAGTCTGGAGTATATTGAAACCAAATAGATTAGAAGTTACAAAATAATAAAAAATAATAAAAAATAAAGAACAAAAAAAAAGAAAAGAATAATAAAAAGAGGAAAAAAAGGAGGGGGGTAACCCCCCCCCCCCAAGAAAGAGAAGTCAATATACTCTCTAACATTAAACTCAGCTTCTCATTATTTTTAAAATTTTAAACAATGTCTTTACCTGCTTCCGCATATAAATTCTATACCTCCCATCCTGCCTTTACCCGTGTCCGCATATATATTTTATCCTCATCCATTGCTCCTCTCATATTTACTCCACCCTCGTGTAGACTCTCCAGATAATCTTTCTTAACCTTGTATTCAAATAACAATTTATACAAAAATCAGCTTACATTCTGAATCAAGATAATCTAATTGAACTTTCACTACCCTTAAAAAGAGTTCACTCTTTTTAAAAGCCATTTTTCGCCCTCCCCAGGCTCCAGAGGCTTTATAGACGCCTGGGGAGGGCGAAAAGAGCTTCCCCCGCCCCCCTGAAGCCTCCTGAAGGTCCCTGAAGCCTCCGGAGGGCTTTCGGGGGGGGAGGCTGTTTTCGCCCTCTCCAGGCTTCTATAAAGCCTCTGGAGCCTGGGGAGGGAGAAAAAATCATACAAAAAATGGGGCATGTGCATGGGGGGGTCGTGCATTGCATTATGGGTGTGGCACACCTGCACATGACTCCCCCCTGCACTCCCCCTCCCTGCGCTTCATTTTTGTCCCTCCTTCTTTGCCATTATGCAAACTTTAAAAGCTTTCACTTTAATGCATTTTATTGAAATGGTAAAATGGATTTCAATATCATTTTGCTCTCTTTTAATTTGTAATCAAATGGTTACACAACCCTTGTGATCAGCAATGGGAGGAACTACAATGTCCCAATCTCACATGTCATTTTACTCCATGAAAATTTTAATTTGCTCCCTGCCACAGATTATTTTGTTCTTATTGTTTATGAGAAAATGAACTGTAGAAAATTAGAAAAATACATCACCCAAAGAGGATGCAAAGATAAAAGGATAAAAAATGTAATATAGGAACAGAAAAGCATGAAACACCCTTTTAAAAATATATGAAAGATTATCTAAAAATATTTTGAAGCATCATTGTCATCCTCATTTAGGATTTTAGAAGCTACCAAGCTCTTTCAATTAAACTGTGAAAACTTCTCATTCTTACCTACCTGCCATACAGAGGATTTATTGACAGCACATTTAGCAGTGCTTGCAATCTCCTAATATAAAAGAAACATGTTGGTGGGTGGGAAAAAGCCACAGGAACTTTCCAGACAAGTATATATAACCTTTCTATAGTTACAGGGATACCAATACATGGGGATTTTTGTTTTTTTGTTAACAGTGTCTTATTTATTTCCCTGACAGGTGATATTCAGCAGGTTCTGACCAGTTCTGGAGAACCAGTAGCGGAAATTTTGAGTACTTCAGAGAACTGGTAAATACCACCTCTGACAGGCCCTGCCCCATCTATTCTCTGCCTCCCAAGTCCCAGATGAACAGGAAGAAATGGGGGTTTTGCAGTAACCTTCCCCTGGAGTGGGTTGGGAGATTTTATAGTATCCTTCCCCTGCCACATCAGTGATGGGTTGCAGGCAGTATGCCCCGGTATGGGTGTACCGAAGCCTGCCCGGACCACTGGACACCGTTCTGGTACAGTGCTCCAGAGGACCCACCCACCCGCCTGATTTCCTTACCTGTCTTTTAAGTGTCCGGCGCTTCCACGCATGCGCACAGCACATACAGCGCCTGTGTGATGCTCCACTGAGCAGCTGGAATGTCGCAGAGGCTTGTGGAAGTGCTAAGACGCATGCGTGCAATGCACGCTTGTGTGCATGTGCTGTGCACGTCCATATGAATGCTGCCGGGCCCGTTCCAACCGTACCGGTTGGAACAGGATCCAGAACCCATCACTGTGCCACATCCACCAAGCCATGCCATGCCCACCAAGCCACGCCCACAAAACCAGTAGTAAAAAATATTTGAATCCCACCAATGTTTCACCCCCTTTCTTCCTGATATAGATGTTTTCTGCATTCTTATTTCTGGGCTTACTTCTGCCCTAGGCAAGAAAATGAGAGGAGAGAAAATAACTTTTTTCTAGGCTTCTTGGATTCCAACAATTTTGCCTGTCTTCCCCAACCTCAAATCAATTCTCAAAACACTAGGGTTCTTTCCACCAGCTCAGAGATCAGCCCCTCTCACTCAGGACCTGATTGTCTCTACTGGGTCTCCAACTGCAGACTCCTCTTCCTACTCCCAGCCCACACAACTCCAGGAATACCCATCAGCCTCCTTCTCCATCACATAATATCTCACCTTTTGTACCTTTGCAGCTAGAAGGCAGCCATGCCTGCATCCCTTAATCAGACAGGAAGCTTTGTAATATCTACATAACAATGAGTCTGATTTTGGCCCATACAAAGCCACTTGGCACCATCCCAAGTCCCTCAGGGCAATTCACCTGGCCATAGCAATCCCCAATCATGGCTTTTGGGCACGCACACGCCCGTACGCACACACACACAAACACACAAACATTTATTTACTTGTTTGTTTATTCAATTTCTCATACTAGTGACTCTGGGTAGGTAACAAACAATTTTAAAAAACAGAAAAAAGGCAACTAAAAATACTAAGTAAGTAGACATCTGATAGCTGAGATAACAACAACACAAACATCAATATACACGCAATACAAATATTTCAATAAATTAATACATTGCCTCGAACAGCTACTCTGATCCTCAACCCCAGGAATGCAGCCATGTTTTTAGGTCTTGCAAAAAGGGCCAATCTGATCTCTCAGAGGGATAATGTTCCACGGGGACATTTATGTATGCAAGTATGCATAAATATGCATAAATGAAAGTTTGTGAAATGGTCTTGAAAATTAATCATAAAAGAGGGAAAAAATAGGCCATAGTACCAAAGAAGGTTGGGTCCTAATGAATTTGCACTGATGTGTCTGAAGGGAATGGTATTCCAATTAAAATAGTTTTCCTACAGCCCTTGGTTAATTAATTGAAAGCCTTCTGCCTTTAGATCTGCAAGAAAAGGCAGCAAATGCTGTCCCTTGTTTTATCCTCCGTCTTAAAAGGACTCTCCCAGTTGTCTTCCTTTTGGGGTTAATAATACTGATATGAGTGTATGCAGAGGGTAATAAACAAAGCCTTGTTACTGTGCTATGACAGGATGTTCACATGAGTGTGAGTATTTGTGAGGGGAGGTTTGTTAAAATCTCCAGGGAAAATATATAACTCTCTTAAATGCAGTACTTCTTAACCATGGGAAACATGAGGCATATATGTGTCTTCTGATAATTATCCTCCCTGCAAAACAGAACAGCTCTATGGGACTATGAATGTTTCAGGGCATACGATTACCCCGTAGAAATGCCTATGTAGGAATCCAAAGCTGCCAGCAAGGATTAAAAATGATAAAAATGAGAAAGCAAAATGTCTATTATTTGCGCTTGATGCGCCTCCATTCCTCTCTGTGCAGAACTTCCACTTGAAATGTCCCTAATTCACCTGATGATTATTATTTTGACTTCTCAACCAATGTAATTTATAGGTTTTTTTAAAAAGGGGGTGACTGTTATCTGCTCCAATTCAACAATTTCCTTGCTTATAAATAGGTTGAACTTATAAAATAATAGGTCTGCTGGATTCTATGCTAAGCAATTCACTGATGAGATCAGTCAGGGGTAAGGTTTTACATTTGTATAACCTATAGTTAATGGTCAGTAGCATGTGTTCATTCTGTTCGGACAGAAGAGAGTATGGAAATGAAAACTCAGAGTTACTTAGATTCGTAATATTAATAAATTAAGAGGTTTCTTTATCAACTTCATTGGATAGTGCATGATGCAGCTGATTTTATAGATTACTCAGAGGAAGAAATAACATGGAATGTAGAAGCCTAATCACCAGTTTGTGATTTAGTAAACAAAAGCAATACTCAAAGAATTGTTTGTTCCAATATATTTATAGAGCCGAGGTGGTGTAGTGGTTAGAAAACAGTACTGCAGGCTACTTCTGCTGATCACCAGCTGCCAGCAGTTTGGCAGTTCAACCAGGCTCAAGGTTGACTCAACCTTCCATCCTTCCCAGGATCCATATTGATGGGGGCAATATGCTGACTCTGTAAAACTGCTTAGAGAGGGCTATAAAGCACTGTAAAATGGTATATAAGTCTAAGTGCTGTTGCTATAGCATGAATCCATATTAAAGTGACTCCAATTGCAATTCCTAACAATGAATAAATTGGAAATAGTAGGAGTTTCTCTAGCATTAGTGAATTAAAATATGCTTTTTCTCCTGAAGAATAAAATGTGTTGTCAACATTACAGAGAGCTATATGTGATCAGAGAGAAGAAAAAAGATCACTTCTGCAATTATAGTTTTATTTTTCAGAAATTCCAGTAGAATCAGTAGAATCCACATGTAGACATGAAGGTTGAACAGTAAGCCAGGGCAACTTGAGTGGATTAGAATTTGTCAGTTAACAGAATAACAAAGTTGGAAGGGACCTTGGAGGTCTTCTAAACCAACTCCCTGCTGGAGATCCTATACTATTTCAGATGAATGGCTGTCCAGTCTCTTCTTAAAATCCTCCAGTGATGGAGCACCCACAATTTATGAAGGCAAGCTGTTCCACTCCTCATTGTTAGGAAAATCTAGGTTGCTTCTCTCCTTGATTAGTTTTGATTCATTGTTTCTTGTCTTGCATTCTGGTGCAAGTTGGTTGATCCCCCTCTTCTTTGTGGCAGCTTCTCAAATATTGGAACTTTGCTACCAGGTCACTAGTCCTTCTTTTCACTAGACTAGCCGTACTAGACTAACTGTCCAACTGCAACTGTTTTTCATATGCTTTAGTCTGATGTTGATGGGTCATCCAGCAGGAATTCAGTAAATATATCTCTTTGATTTTCAAGTTGTCAGGTCTCATACTTCTGACGCAAATAATAAAATTTTTGTGGTATTATGGAAAGTTATTTTCTACTTTACAAATACCCATGCTTCAAGCACTATTTTTTCCATGCATGAAAATAGAAAAGCAATGTAAATTACAGGATTTGTAATCTATGGGGCTGAATATAATGCTAGGAGCATGTAAGTTTGCATGCATGTTCCTCCATATATATTCATGTTTTCTGTTACAGAATAGGGAATTAGTTCTTGATAAAAGCTCACTGTCAATGTATATAAATTTCTGGTTTTTTGTAGTGCTCAAAAACCATTTTGTGATGTCTGTGGAGAAAGAGTGAGAGAGGAGACATCGCAAATGACTAAAGGAGTAAAATATGCATGGCAAAATGCAAACAAGTAAACAAGGCATCTAAATGTCACAGAGATTGCACTTTTTCAATATATCATTAATTTATAAAATTATCACTATTTACCTTTAAGCTAAGAATATATTGTTAATACAATATAGATAGATAACTCAGATTATAAATTATAATAAATCAGATGTGATATCTAATTTCCCAAGGTTAAAATATAGGCACTACATTTCTAGTTCAGTATATTTTGAAACTATTAAGGTTTACTAAAAGTATTGCAGTTTGCAATGTGAATTCAACTTTCAAAATTATGAAATGAATATGAATCAATTTCCCACACTGTGGAGCTTTACAGTATTGCCTCCAAATATCATCATCGCCATCATCATAATCATCATCATCTAGCCTTATTGTGTTTCCAATATTTTTTTTAGGAAATGAAGCCGTTTTAAAACAAGATTGTTTGCAATTTAGAGTCAATTTGAAATAGCCAAGTTGGTTAAAATGGACCTATTGTTGTTACAACTGAAGCCAGACAAATTTTATCATTTTTCCTAGTACATTTAAAATATATATTTTATTTTGCTGAAATATAATAGGAGAATCAATTTGATGCTTTCAAATTTATTTCTTAACCTGCCTTGATGTTGACATATTACCCCATATTTCTTTAAATCATGAAGGCTAAGGAGAGACATAACTGAAGGTCAACATAAAGCTTAAAAACAAAATAAAAGCAAGTGTAATTTTATTGAAGTTTATATGAGCTATGACACCTCGTTCAGCAAGGACAATTAAGTTCAGGGAGTGTAACAAAAGGTAGGAAAAGCAAAAGTAGAACTGTAAATAACATTAATATAAACATTGAAATAAATCATATGCAGAAATTCTCATAAATAACAAGCAAGTAATTATATGAAATTATGGGGACACCTAAACAGATTACAATGAGGGCAATAATTCATGGACAAATGAGGTACAAGAAACATTCATCAGCTCTTTCTGTTTGTTTCCCCTGATGATAATCTTATTTCTCTCGTAGCCATGGTCCATAAACCTGGAGTCCTATTTGATTTCTCCCTTAGGAGTCATATTTATCATGCACTAAAACTGCCATGGCAGCATTTTAAGGCATAGTCCACACAGTGACCTGTGCTTTCTCACCAAAAGCCTGAAATTGTTATACTTAGTTACACTTTATGATATCTTCTGCAAGTTACTTTATCCAGAGGCTTTCTTTCTTTCTTTCTTTCTTTCTTTCTTTCCTTCTTTCTTTCTTTCCTTTCTTTTTTTCTTTCTTTCTCTCTTTCTTTCTTCCTTTCTCTCTCTCTCTCTCTCTCTCTCTTTCCTTCATTTCTTTCTTTTTCTTTCCTCTTTCAGGCTAAAACATTAGACATAAAAGAGGAAAAATTACAGTCCTGCCCATTTCTTGATCTCATTTTTGAACTACATTGTTCCATGTAAGACTTGATCAAAAAGAACAGAAAACAACAAGACTTCATAATCTTATACTCCTTATGTTTCTCAGAGTTATGCAATGTGTAATTCAATTATCCTAGGCAACTGCATTTCCTTAGATTTATGCATCATTGAGGATTATCGTTTCTTCTCTCCTTATTTGCATTGTAACAGAAAAGAAAGAATGTTTAATTGATCGTTATACATATGCATCGGGACAGAAATCACAAAATAAATATTGCAAAGAACCTATTGTTTACTTGTGATAAATGATGGACTAAATTTGAAGTAAATGAACTTGTTCTAAAATAAGTCATTTTAGCACTAAAAAATAAGTGTTCGGGTTCTTATTTTTGATGGTGGAGGCGAAAATCTCTGAAAGTAGAAGTCCTGAGCGAACTAATATCCTAATTTTTGTTTGGCTCAGCAAGGTCATCCTGTCAACTTTATTCTCTTAAATATATAATAACCTCTAGACAAGACTGGCATCAATTTGTGTATCACCTACATCTGGCAATGGCTCTTCTGCAAATAACAAAAAAAAAGCTGATGCAGAGATATGAAAATGTTTAATATAGGCAGCTGGGAATTTGCCATGCTTCCCAGACAGTTGCCCTTCTCTTATACTGACATTCACAAGAACACATTTCCCTCCCTGAATTTGTCATCATGTGCAGGCAAAATAATGACAAAGAGCAACAGCGTGTTCTTTGGGGAGGGTGGTGTGTTACAGAACAGGGCATATCATTTTCCCTGGGTTTCTTATACAAATACGTCCAAATATTAGCATATGATTTGTAGACACATAGCTGGAAGAAAAAAAAGAAAAAAAAATCCAAGGAAGTTTCTGTATCTTCCGGAATGGAATGGGACAGGTCAAGGTGACCAACTCGCTATGGGCAACTCACCCCAGCCAATTTGCTGCAGGACAACTTGACAATTTCACCATTCAATTTTGTTATTGAAAATAGACATTTCATTTTGTCCCTTCTTTTGCATCCTTTCTTAAATGATTCTATTCCATCATTCCTTTGATATTAGTGTAACTCTTGTCCTGCAGTGGATTGTTCTGTGGTGAATTGGCCATGGCAAGTTGGCTGTGGCCAGTTGGCTGTCGCAAGCTGGCCACAGCGAATTATCATAGCCAGCCACTATGATAGTAATCAGCCTCAAGAGCAAAATAATGCCAGGATTTTTTTTATTGTTGTAAATAACTATGGCATTTAAACATGACATTTTGCAGCATGCCAAGTTCAGATACATGAAAATGAAAGGTTTGAATGGGCAGGAAGCCTAGTGGGCATTAGGGGAAATGCTTTTTCATACATTAGCACTCCTAATAAAGAACCTGCCTCCAGATAATGAATAGCCAGAATTCAGTTCTCCCACTTGCCCATTCTCAAAACAATGAACACCACAAATGACTTACTGTATATCATCTTCATAGCATCTACAGCAATGAAATGAAAAGTTCCCTCTGCAAAAGAGTTAGAGACAGGAAAAGAGAGCCTAAGACACCATTACCTGAACTCCAGGAAAGGGTATCTACATTTTTATCAGATCTTTGGCATACTCAGTCTCCTAGAAATAGGGAAACATACTGAAAAAAATGGAGATGATGGCTGAAGAAATATTCATCCCAATTACAACTTGTAAATCAGTGTTGATGAACTATTGATGAAGTTAGTGAGTTCTAAATGTGAGAAGGGTTGCAGTCCAGAGCTTTGTTGGGAATTATGCCAAATCATGCAGAGTAGCAGCTAGAGGGGCCTCGGTAGATTTTTTTTTTTTTTGCTCATCATGCCATTGGGGTGAATGTTTTATGAAAATGCCCCCAATGTGCCCCTAAAATTCAAAAGGTGCCCATTACATGAAATGTATATGGGCGAGTGCGAATGTGAATCCCCATTCTATAGCATCATGCACTGAGAATTGATTGTTTGATTGATTTGATTGATTTATTGCATTTCTATGCCGCCCTATTCCCAGAGGGACTCAGGGCAGCTCACAAACCAAAGTAAGGGGGGGATACAAACAGGAGGAAAACAACAGACAAACAACAACAACAATTTAAAAACAATCAACAACCACACAATTCGAGCGGGGACAGAAACTCGTCAGCCCCAGGCCTGTCAGAACAGCCAGGTTTTAACGGCTTTGCGGAAAGCCTGAAGGGTGGTGAGGGTCTGAATCTCCACGGGGAGCTCGTTCCAGAGGGCCGGAGCAGCCACAGAGAAGGCCCTCCTCCGGGTGGTAGCCAATCGCCATTGGCCGGTAGATGGAATTCGGAGGAGGCCTAGTCTGTGGGATCTAATAGGTCTGTTGGAGGTAATTGGCAGCAGGCAGTCTCTCAAGTACCCAGGTCCAATACCATGAAGGGCTTTATAAGTGACGAATGAAAATAACAGTAATGTATGAAAATAAATAATGTCACTACATATTTGTTGTATTGCTCTGTCATTGGTTCCAACACCAGGCTGAGAAAAGGATGGAAAAACTTGAGGAGAAGTCAAGCACTTAATGCTCATCATTTAATTAACACTATTTTAAAACTTTTTTGCCTAAGCTAAGGAATCAATAGCCTCTTATTCCACTACAGTGCCTGCTACCTATTTTGACAAAAAAAGAGGCAAATGCAAGGTTTCATTTCTGAGTCATAAAAGCATGAAAAAAAGAAGTAAGATGTGAATGGGTTGGAAAACATGTTTTGCATTCGAAGTGTTATCTGTCTCTTTAAATCAATGACAATCTGACAGAGTAGACTATTTTAAGGCTTCTACAGCAAAATTCTGACAAATAATACATAATTATAGACTTTAACTACCTATTATCATTAGAAATTTTTCCCACAATGTTTCCTACTTATGGCATGCAATAAATGAAATACCAGGGTATACTAAGGCTGGCAAAATAGCAATATCCAACTAATGGCTCTATCTAGGTGACCATTTCTGACCTTGCAAAGCTGAACAGGGCCATGCCTTATTTTATAATTTGTGAGAGACCACCTGGAAATTCCTGGGAAGTTAAAAAGATATCCTGGGGGAGAAAAAAACAAAAGACAATGATAAACTATTCCGTACTTGTGCCAAGAAAGCGACATGGCTGAGTCCATGCAGTCACCAGCAGTCAACCTAATTTCAAAGAAGAATTTTAATATAGCAATGCCGATTTTCAAGTTACTATAGATAGCATTAATTTTTAGAGAAACTTTATTTTTAATTTAAGCTTGAAGTTAGACAGAAAGGACAGATAGGGTGTTATTTGTGCTATTCATCATTTATTCTGCTAGACAGGAAAAAAGATTATAAAAACTAAACAAATGAAGGACATTGTACACTCCCTATAGGTGGCCTCATGTCATGGGATTCTTGACACAGAAATATACTTTATCAATAAATTGCCAGAACCTGAATGCAACTTTTCTTTGAAGAAAATTGGGAAAGAGGTCACAGCCTGGAAAATTCTAAGGTTCCCCGTGGTGCCAAGTTCACTTTGGCCGTCCCAGTTGAAATCTTGTGCTGAAAATAAATTTCCTTCTGAAGAACAAAAAAAGGATACAACAAACTCTGGCAGTTTTCTGGTCCATTCAATATCATTGTGAGATTTAGGTCCTAAAATGAATAATAAATGGGCCAATTTTGTTCTGCTAATGGAAGACGGTGTATCAAGTAGATCTGGGAATTCTATTTCTGCCAACTGGGACAATAACCATAGAAATACGGCATGTTTTATAACACAGAAATAGTTAGATTAGTTCATAATGATTTTTGTACAAGGTCGATGTTCCAAAAAAGCCTCTTTGTTATTTATATAAATCAACACAAAGCAAAATATTTCCATACAAATGTAGGGAGCACAAAATCAAAACTAATATGAGTGTAGAAATAATCAAATCATTGCATCACATTTTCATTTGCATATTTAGGTAGTATCAAATGAAGAAAATAGGCTTAGTCTCATTTACAACACATCACCGCAAAACTCACAGTTCAAGTTAAGGGTGTAAATAGCTTCTCTCATTTCACAGCTATAATTCAGAGGGTCCTACCCAGCCTTTGGCTATGCCAGTTCGAGTTAGGTTATAATAATAAGTTATAATAAGTTGACTTGAGGGTCAGGGACTATAGAAGGTGTCTGTCAATGTAAGATCCGGACAGATAGATTCTAAAATCCTTAACATTAAAAGTTGTTTATTCGTAAGGAGAAAAAAACAGAATTACAGATTAAAAAAAGAAACATTAATTTAAAGAATGGGTCATTCTTCCAAATAGGTAAACCCCATCTTGTTTCTTAACTCTACTTCCTTAACTGTCTTAAGATTTTTTTTAAAAAAATCTATTTGTTCTGGTGGAAGCTCAAAAATATTCCACTGCCCGGTGTTTTTTTATAAAGTGTTGCTAATGACAAACAGAGGTTGGGGCTGGGAAAAGCACTTATAAATGCTGTAATAAATCTAGAGGAAGCCATCTCAATGTCTTCCAGAAAACATCTACCATTTTTTGCCATTGACTGTGCTGGTTGGGATGAAGGAAGTCAAAAGTATCTTAAGAGCATCTCAAGGTGCCTGTTGCTATGATAAATGATTTCAATATCAACACATTAGTCTCCACACCTGTTAACCTACAGCCTCTGTCAGATATTATTTTCTTAATCTAGAGTGAAAGCTTTTTTGGGTAAGCTGAAAGCAGTTACAGAATATATTCACACTTATAATGCCCACTTTATGTTTTATTTTACTAAAGACAATCCTGTGTTTTGAGTCATCCTGTCTGTAAAAGGTTATTCAATGCAAGTCACTTTGGAAAAAAAATCATAATCCAAATAAGGACCAAGAAGATGCCTTCCATTTTTCAACACCAGTTTGAGCTGGTGAGCACATTAATTACCTA
Source organism: Thamnophis sirtalis (assembly GCF_051295495.1). Lineage (NCBI taxonomy): Eukaryota > Metazoa > Chordata > Lepidosauria > Squamata > Natricidae > Thamnophis > Thamnophis sirtalis. The sequence goes on from NW_028261383.1 coordinate 95,848,279, forward strand.
CTGTATCTCATCTTCCATGCTCCAGTAGTAATAGCACTCCTAATAACTGAATTGTGCAGAGATCCAATGGATGTTATATTTATTGCTACATGTTTACAACATGTAAACGTTTCATCTAAAACTCATGTTTACATTTGCCGCTATCGCAAACATTCATGCAACTTTTGTTATCTTGGGGCCACCCATGTTGTTTCTTCTTTATCACACTGCTATACGTTTCCAGAAGGTTCTTATTCATGCTTACATTCATTGTTTATTTTATTTAATTTATGTATTTAGTTTGTCAAACATGTACAAGGTAACAGGTATAAGTATAAACATGGACATGAACACAGGAAATAGGGCGTTGGTTCTTACCTGATACGCCCTTTTTCTGGGCAGGTGGAGACAGCGGTCATGCATGGGTTAACTCGGCCAGTAACCAATAGAACTGAGTCTACCAAAGTGATGTCATCGCCTCTGAGGAGTGTCCTCCTGCTTTTCTTGACGAAGAATATAAGTAGGCTGCTGTGTGCTATTTGATTGCTCTCAATCCCTTGATGATCCAATATTTCTCCCAGAACTCCCTCTGCGAACTAGGCCAGGACCAGAAAGGATGGGGATGACTGCTGTCTCCACCTGCCCAGAGGGGCATATCAGGTAAGAACCAACGCCCCTTTCTCCAAAGTTGGTGGAGACAGTGATCATGCCTGGGACGTACCAAAGCTAGACCATACCCCGGGTGGGAAAAGGCTGGCCTAGGAGCTGGAAGAGGGAAGAACTTGTTGGACCCGCCGACTGAATGCTGCATCTGCCGAAGCATATCTATCCACCTTATAATGGCGGATAAAGGGGGTAGGAATAGTCCAGGTAGCTGCCTTGCAGATCTCCTCCACCAAGGCCTGCCGAGTCCATGCCGCCGACAAAGCCGCACTGCGCGCGGAATGTGCCATGATGTTGGATGGAGAAGTATGATGATGTGGCAAGTAGGCTCATGAAATAACAGAGCAGATCCAGCGTCCGATCATTGATGGAGAATCTTTTAGCCCTTTATTTGTGGGATGGAAAGACATTAAGAGAGCTTCGGTGCGCCTGAAGGTGGCTGTTTTGGCGATATAGATCTTAAGAGCACGCCGCACGTTTAACCTGTGCCATTTGCGCTCAAGTCTGTGAGAAGGATTAGGACAGAAATTTGGAAGAGTTAGGTCTAGAGATTGATGAAACATTGAATTTATCTTTGGAACAAAGGTGGGATCAAGGTGAAGAACCACACGATCCAGGTGAAATACACACAGATCAGATGTAAAGGACCGCCAATTCCGAGACCCGCCGTGCCAATGTGATTGCCACCAGAAAGTTTGTCTTCAGAGTACGTTGATGCAATGAGGCTGACCTGAGAAGTTCGAAAGGAGGTAGAGTGAGAAAGTCAAGTACTTCACCTAGATCCCACGAGGGGAAATGGTGTATAACAGGAGGACAGAGATTAGACATGCCCTTAATGAAACGGCGGGCATAAGGGTGCAAGGAGAGAGGTTCATCCCGGTAAAGAGAGAGAACTGAAGAGAGGGTCGACACCTGCTGCCGAAGTGTATTAGTGCCCTCTATCAAGCCCCTGCTGCAAGAACTCCAATACCTGGGAAACTGTGGCTTCCAGGGGAGTGGCATCTCGAGAAAGGCACCAAGTGATGAAAGTCTGCCATGTAGATTCGTAGATTCTGTTAGTGGCTGGGCGTCGGGAAGCCTGAATGGTTTGAATTACAGTCTCAGAAAGGTTAGCCGCCCTCAAGATCACCCGCTCAGCCCCCATGTGGTTAGGCGGAGCCAGGGCAGGTTGAGATGGTGGATGGATCCCTGATGAAGAAGGAATGTTATCATTGGAAGACGCCACGCTGAACCTACTGAGAGATTGATCAGGTCCGCATACCAGGGTCGGCGCGGTCAATGAGGGGTGATTAGGATGAGCTCGGCCTCCTCCTCTATCATTTTCCGAATCACCTTCTGTATCATGAGGAAGGGAGGGAAGGCATACATAAGACCATGAGGCCATCTGCACCTTAAGGCTTCCGTCCCTTCCGCGCCTGGTGTCATGTAATGAAACAGGTACCTGGGCAGCTGCTTGTTGGACACGGTTGTGAAGAGATCTAGAACTGAAGTCCCTGGACGACAGCTGTTTGAAGATGCAACGGTTCAAGCTCCATTCCACAGGGTTAATTATTGTGCAGCTCAGCCCGTATGCCCTGGTGTTGTCAGTGCTTGAATTGTGTTCAGCATGGAGAGAGAGAAGGTTGGCTTCTGCCCATATCCCTAGGCAAAAGGCAGACTCCATGAGAGATACCACCCTTGTCCCCCCTTGGCAGTTGATGTGTACCTTGGCTGTTGTGTTGTCTGTCCGAATCAGCACATGTGTATTGTAGAACGAGGATTGGAAGTGGAGGAGAGCCAGATGAATGGCCCTCAACTCTAGCCAATTCACACTGTGGGAGAGGTCAGAATCAGACCAGAAGCCCTGAACTACTTGATTCTCCAGGTGGGCGCCCCATCCCATTAAGCTCATGTTCGTCATGACTACAAGATGAGGAGGATCTCTGAAGAGGGATCCCCGAGATATGGCCGGGGATATCCACAAGTCCAGAGATTGAAGTACCTCTGGAGTCAACCTGACTTTCACTAGGGAACAGCTGCTGTTGGCTTTCTGGAATAGCAGAAGAAACCACTGAAGGCAGCGGCTGTGAACCCGCACCCAAGGAATGATGGAAAAGCATGAGACCATCTTCCCCAGTGGTTGAGACAGCTGGAGAAGAGGGACCAGCTGTCTCCTCCGTACCTCTTTGGCAAAATCGTTGAGTCTGATCTGGCATTCCTGAGACAGGAAGACCCTCCCCTGCGAAGAATTGATGAGGGCTCCTAAGTGTACTAGACATGAGGTGGGGACAAGATGACTCGTCTGATTGATCGAGGCTCCCACTCTCTGAAGCACCTGTAAGGTGTCCTGGAGATCCAGAAGAGCCTGGTTGTGTGACCTGGACAATAAGAGGATATCGTCCAGGTAGCACATGATCCAAATGAGTCCAGCTCACAAGTGGGCTGCTACAACTGCCAGGAGTTTGGTGAAAACCCTCATGGCTGATGACAGCCCGAAAGGGAGGGCCCAATATTGAAAGTGACAGCACACATATACAAAGCATAGGAACCGTCTGTGTTGCCTGTGAATGGGCACATGGAAGTAAGCCTCCGTGAGGTCCACTGATGTGAGGAGATCGTGTTTGTGTACACTCTCTAGGATTGACAGGAGAGAGTGCATTTTGAATCTCCTGTACCTGATGAATCGATTTAGAAATTTGAGATCGAGGGTTGCTCTCCAAACCTCCCCCCAAGACTTTGGCATGATAAAGAGACGAGAGTAAAAACTCCTGGCCTGGAGGCACAGGTTGAATGGCCCGAATGTGGAGCAGATGATGGATGGCCTGCTCTACAAGGAGCCTCTTGTGAGGATTCCTGGAGATTGGGCACGTGACAAAGCGGTTTGGAGGGCTGGCGCGCAAGTCCAAGAGAAGGCCAAATCTGATGGTGGCCCTGACCCATGCGTCTTTGGTGAGCTCGCTATCCCTGCGTCTGGAACCAGAAGAAGAAGCAGACCTGTGAGGAGTTGAATGGTTAGAAGACCTGTGTTTAAGTCCTGCTGCTATGCCTCTTTCAATGACCTCAGATATGATATCAGCCATGCCATGTGAGTACAAACGGTGGCAGGAAGGGGGAGCGATGACCTCCTGGTAGAGGGGCTCCTCATCAGGTGTGATGCTCCTGCCACCCTCAGATTCATCCCCACTGCAGGCCAGATCATTTGTGGGTCTGGCTTCCTCAGGTTGGATAATGGAAGCAGCAGGGGAGAGATCATCCTCCGTATCAGAAGACAGGTCAGGAAGAGGTCTAGGAGGAATAGGCCTCTGGGGCTGAAACAGATGGGATTTAGTGTGCCTGTTTTTACTTCTGGCCTTTCTGGGAGGAACCTGAATGGCATTGCCATCTTCCTGAGAAGGTGGATTGGCTGCATTCATGTGACTAGGCCTGGGAGTTTTGGAAGGGGGCTCAGAGGTGGGAACCTCTAGGGCAGGCCTGCGCTTATGGGTCCTGGAGGAAGGGGGCTCTATTGTGGGATCAGGGGCTCTGGCAGTTGAAGGCACTTGTGGCTCATGGTTAGGAGAGGAAGCCATGGCCCTGTGCTCACGACTTGGTGAAGAAGGTATTCAAAATGACCACCAGAGCTTCTTCACGGCAAAACAAAATGGCCACTGAGGCTACAGAGCCTATGGGCTGGGAGCCACGAGGTAGCCGAGGCAGAGGAAGGTGAAGGGGAGGCTGCGGAGGTGAAGGGCAGTTGTGGCAGTCAAACGACGGCGGGAGCACTAAACAGCAGCGGCAGCAGCATTTGGCGGTGTTTGGCAGCATTAGGCAGCGCTTGGCAGTGAGGGAGAGCCAGCAGAGTCGACAGCGCTAAGTGGGGCCTCCAACAGCTAGTGCTGGGCAGCGCTGCATCCAGGACAGCACTATAAGCAGCTGGCAAGGTCAGGAGGCAGAAGCCTTGAAGAAGCCCTGGCAGTCCCTCTCAAGAAGCCCTGGGGCTAAGAGAGAGCCCTGGCTCCAAGGGGAGCTATCAGCAACAATCCATCTTCCTCCAGTAATTTAGAAGTTCAAATTTTAGAGAAAAGTCCAATTAAAGCCAATTAGAGTAGCCAATTAGTATTTTTAAGTAAATAAATTTAGGAGAGAGCAATTAGCACAGCCAGTTCCTATCGAACTGAGTCTAAAAAAGTGGAGGGACACTCCTCAGAGGCGATGACACTTTGGTAGACTCAGTTCTATTGGTTACTAGCTGAGTTAACCCATGCATGACTGCTGTCTCCACCAACTTTGGAGAATGGGGACAATAGGACAGGGGCCTGCTTATGCACGCCCCCTTAGAGACCTCTTAGGAAATGGGGTGAGGTCAACAGTAGACAGTTTAAGGTTAAAGTTATGGGGGTTGGAGGATGTAACAACAGAGTTGGATAGTGTATTCCAGGCATTGACCATTCTGTTGCTGAAATCGTATTTTCTGCAATAAAGTTTAGAGCAGTTTACCTTGAGTTTGTATCTATTGTTTGCCCATGTATTATTGCAGTTGAAGCTGAATTAGTCATTGACAGGTAGGACATTGTAGCAGACAATTTGTGTACTATGCTTATATGTAATATATAAGTGCTTACTCTGCACTTATGAAGTTCTGGTCCTCACAATATGAAAGGAAAGTATGAACATTTTCACATATGAGCTACCTCAATGACAAAGGACCTGGTTAACAAGACCTAGTGATGTGGTTAAGGGACATGATTAGCTTGCCAATGAAGTAGTTGGAAGAGTTTGGCATGTTTTGATTTTGAAATAAAAAAAACTAAGGGTAAGTATAAGAAAGGTCTACTGGATTGACTATATACAAAATAAATACGGGACCAAGAAATTCCAGTTAGCCTATGCTTAAGATTAGAAATGATTTAAATTGTTTAAAGATAGCTCAGCAAGAAGAAGCTAAGATCAATGTAGAGATGTCATTAATTTCTTTATTTCTTTTTTCTCAATAGATTTTAGACTGTGTTTGTTAAAAATCCATACTGTATACAGGTTCTGGGAAGTCGGGGGGGAGGAGGAGGGGGGTTGAGGGGGAGGGGGGAGGGGGAGGGAGGGGTATACATTAGGCTAGACAAGAATTTGGTGGTAAACTAGAACTATTTTGACACACACAAAAATTGTACTCCGATGTCTCACCGATTGAGGAATGATGAAATGTTTGCTTTAAAAGAAAATAAAACTTTTGGGGAAAAAACAAAACAAGAAAGGTCTACTTCTTTCTAAAAGGTACAAGAAGTGAAAGACCTGTTTCCTATTGAAACTGATAAGGACCATTGGGTTGATATCAAAAGAAAGGAGATTTCAGCTGAACATTGGGTGGAATGTTCTGAAAGTAAGAGTTGCAAAGCAAAGGAATAGTCCGCCAAGAACGTGCCCAGGAGATCCTTGAATAGGAACCAGTCACTTTCTAGGGAAGGTTTAACAGAATCCTGCACTGAGCAGACTCCTTTCAAACTCATGCAGACTATAATTCTTTGATTGTAGACAAGAGTTAGATCTTCTCTCTGAGCTACCCACATACCATTTTTATCACAGCCTCTGTGCTTTTGAAATGTCAGAACAAATCCAGTTTTCTTCACCTTATTTCAAAAGTAATACTCTTAACATAAATACCAAAGGGATCAGTAAGAAAATAAAACAGGATTTATTTCTGTTGCTGAACACCTTTACCAGGGAATGAGCACTAGTTTATTACAGAAAATTCTTTTTAGAAATTAAGGAATAAGCATCCATAATTTAATTTATTCTATTCCAAAGTAACAATGGAGGGAGGGAGGGAGGGAGGGAGGGAGGGAGAAAGAAATAAAGAAAGAAAGAAAGAAAGAAAGAAAGAAAGAAAGAAAGAAAGAAAGAAAGAGGAAAACTTAAATGCTATACTATGAATCTATGATCCCATAAATTGCGTACGCTGAATGATTGATTAAAAAAATTGGGGGTGGACTGTGGACCTTGGACTTTTTTCCCCAAAGCCTTCACTAATTTCTATTGATTAAATTAATAGAGTTAATATATTTATGGGAAATTAAAATGCAGCATAATGCAAGGATTTCATTTCTGTCTTTACTACCAACCATTTCCTGTGGGGAATTGTAGGAAAGCAAAATTGTGTTCTATTAACTTGGCAAGATTGTGTTCCATTAACCTGGCTATGGGGAAAGAAATGTATATCACTCATACAGGGAAAGTCACAGAGGAATGAAAGATTTAAAATGGGAAAAGAAAGGTGTTTTCAGGGAGAAAAGCCATTTTTCCTTGGAGGAAAGTTATGAAAGTGATTTATAAACTACTGCAACTTTCAGCTTTGAAGATTTCTTGAGCTTTAAAAAATTTTACAGGCAACCTCTTGTTTTTACAGCCTGAAGCAGAACTATACTACCAGCTAGGATTTGATACCCTAAGCCAAAAGAATACCACACATTTAATAAACTATTAAATCCTCTAATGCTATTCCCCATTCTCCAATCACAGCACTGAGCATTAAAAAAAGGGAAATCTGTCAATTCTTTAGACACTGTTATGGCTCACACTATCACTTTTTTAGCGGAGCTATCTTAGCAGCAGTTATGCTTTTATTTATTCAGACATTTTAATATTTTTTTCATGTCTGATTCTTGGAGACTGCCTGGACAGTCCCTACAGTTTTATGACAAAGTTTTTTGAAAGTGGTTTACCATTGCCTCCTTCCTAGGGATAAGAGAAAGTGATTAGCCCAAGGCCGTCCACCTGATTTTGTACCTAAAGCTTCATGGTCCTCTGGTTTCTAGCCTATTGCTTGAAACCTAATTGGCTTTCTTCATAAATCATAAATATCACAAATTTCAACCTCAAAGATATTTTTCAGTTCTGATAGAAGTATGCAAGCAATTTGATTTCCAAAGTAGACTCAATAAACAACGAAATATCTCAGATTTCTCAAGCATCTAAAGGATTAGGTCCATACTGAAGTATCAAAGCATTCTTGAGTTGATTGTATTGCCACCGTATTAGGCAAAACGTTGCTTCCAAGCCTATCCAACTTAAGCATTTAGGAGAGGTAAATCAACTCCATTTGTAATGAAATGTATACATTAACTTAAGCCAAGTGATTATAGCATAGGAAAAGCCAGATCTGAGGATTCCTACATAATACTGTTACTTTTCCCCTCTCCCAGGCCTCCCTGGTCATTTTACTAGTTTCCAATAAAGTTGAAATTAGTAGTTTTGGTAACAATTCTGAGGTTTGGCGTCTCTTTGACAGGTGTTCGCATTTTGTTCCCATGCCTGTGTCCTTGGATCATTCAACTGATGTCTCTGGTTGGCACTTCTGGTTCTTGTAATCTCTCCTCCTGTATCCCCCCCCCCTTCCCCCATATTTTATGGCAGGCTGAAATCAAAGCGAAGCAGAGCTGAAGCGGAGTGATGACAGATCTAACAGTTGTTGAAATTCCTTAAAATAATAATTATAAAAATACTTAAACTTCCTATTTCAGAACTTGTCCATTCTCTCAAGAGAACATCCCACTCCCAATTTTTAAGTATAACTCTTCCACTTAAAATATTCATGAGGCTTCTGAATCAAAATCCAGTCTATGTCTAAATGTGTCTGGCGGCTCTCAGACTAGAAAATGAAAGATGCCTTTGCTTATTATTGCTTATTATATGAATTAATATATGAATTATTGAGTCTGTCATCTACACCTCCATAACTGTCTGGTTTGGCTCTGTAACCAAACAAGACAGACACAGACTACAGAGGATGATTAAAACTGCAGAAAAAAACAATTGCTACCAACCTGCCTTCCACTGAGGACCTGTATATTGCACGAGTCAAAAAGAGGGCTGTGAAAATATCTACTGACCCCTCACATCCTGGACATAAATTGTTTCAACTTCTGCCCTCAAAACGACGCTATAGGGCACTGCACACCAGAACAACTAGACACAAGGACATTTTTCCCTAATGCCATCACTCTGTTTAACGATTAATTCCTACAACACTGTCAAATAATTTACTAAGAATGTATTATTATTATACAATTGTATCACAGCGGCCAGTTGTTTCACCGGATTTGGTATTGGTTACTAGTCAGGCCCCACCCAGGGGCCTAGGACGTCGTAACGTGTTTTCGTAATATGCGTTCAGATCCAAGCAGTGCGGCTTTTTGCATTTGACTGATGGTAATTTTGTCAATTTTTAACTGTTTTAAATGTAATTCCAGTGCTTTTGGAATAGCACCCGATGTGCCAATTACCACTGGAATTACCACTGCTGGTTTGTGCCATAGTCGTTGAATTTCAATTTTTAAGTCCTGGTATTTTGCGATTTTTTCATGTTCCTTCTCGGCGACTCTGCTATCACCTGGTATTGCGATGTCTATGATTGTGACCTTATTTTTCTCAACCAGTGTGATGTCTGGTGTATTATGCGCCAGTATTTTGTCCGTTTGTATACGGAAATTCCACAAGATCTTGACCATCTGATTTTCTGTGACTTTTTCAGGCTGATGTTCCCACCAGTTTGTTGCTGTTTTAATATTATAATTTTTGCACAAATTCCAATGGATCATTTGTGCTACTGAATTGTGCCGCAATTTATAATCAGTCTGCGCGATTTTTTTACAGCAGCTGAGTATGTGATCAACAGTTTCATCAGCTTCTTTGTGAAGTCTGCATTTGGCATCATCAGAGGATTTTTCAATTTTGGCCTTAATGGCATTTGTGCGGATAGCTTGTTCTTGCACAGCCAGGATTAGTGACTCTGTTTCTTTCTTTAATGTACCTGTTGTTAACCATAATCAAGTTTGTTCACTGTCCACTTTATCTTTTATTTTTTCCAGAAATTGGCCATGCAGTGCTTTGTTCTGCCAACTCTCCATTCTTGATTTTATCACATCTTTTCTGTATTCTTGTTTCGTCTGTTGGGCCTTCAGTAGATTTTTGTTCTTTACTTCAATCAATAGATGTTCTTGACTTTCTTTTAAATAATCAGCCAGTGCATGTTTTTCTTCTTCAACTGTTTGCTTCACTTGTAATAATCCTCTGCCACCTGATTTTCGGGGCAGGTACAGTCTATCAGTATCACCATGTGGATGTAAACTGTAGTGCATTGTAATTAGTTTCCTGGTTTTTCGGTCCAAAATGTCCAAATCAGCTTGTGTCCAGTTAACTATACCAGCTGTGTATCTTATAACTGGTATTGCCCAGGTATTTATTGTCTTGATTGTATTTCCACCATTCAATTTAGATTTCAAAATTTTCCCACTCTGTTGGTGTACTCTCGCCTGACAATAGTTTTTACTTCTCCATGCTTGATGTTATCCAACTGCAGAATGCCTAAGTATTTGTAGGCTTCATTTTTGTTGCATTTAATTAGTTGGCCATTGGGCATTTCAATTCCCTCACATGCAGTGATTTTGCCCCTTTTTATGGATACAGTGGCACATTTTTCCATGCCAAACTGCATTGAAATATCAGTGCTGAATACTCGGACTGTGTTTGTCAATGATTGGATTTCTATTTCTGACTTTCCATAGAGTTTCAAATCATCCATATATAGTAAATGTGAAATTTTTTCAGCTTCTTTGGCTGTTTGGTAGCCTAATTTCATTTTTTTTAAGATTACTGATAGTGGGATCATTGCGATGATGAAGAGAAGAGGTGAAAGTGAATCACCCTGGAAAATTCCTCGCTTGATATTAACCATTCCCTAGATCTGATTCCCTACTGCCAACTCAGTTCTCCATTGTTTCATCGCCTTTTCAGTAAAGGATGTAATATTTTTGCTAATGCCAGTTGTTTCTAAGCATTTTATGATCCAATTATGTGGCAGTGAGTCAAATGCCTTATTGTAATCAATCCAGACCATATTCAAGTTCGTTTTTCTGTTCTTACAATTTTCTAATATCATTTTATCAATTAGGAGCTGATCTTTTGTGCCCCTGCTCCTTCTTTTGTTGCCTTTATGCTCTACTGGCAAGATGTTGTTTGTTTCCAAATAATCCATCATGTTATCTGCAATAATGCCTGTGAGTAATTGGATGACCCAAACACCCACCGACATTACTCATGGTAGAATTGAGTTAGAGCCAGTTCCTCTTCATCCAAACTTCCATAGCCTCCAAGCACTGGGACTGAACCTCAGTACTTGTTTGGCCCAGTAGTCCTTGCCTTGTGACCACAATTGAGCCCAACATTTTTGTTGCCAAGTGAGAAATTTGTTAAGTGAGTTTGGCCCCATTTTACAACTTTTCTTGCCACATTTGTTAAGTGAATCATTTCAGTTGTTATATTAGTTATATTAGTAACACAGTTGCTAAGTGAATCTAGTTTCCTCATTAGCTTTGCTTGTCAGAAGGTTGCAAAAAGACACTGCAGCCGTCATAAATGTGAGTCAGTGTCAAGCATTTGAATGTAACCAGGGGAATTCTGCAATTGTCATAAGTGGGGAAAATGGTCATAAGTCACTTATTTCAGTGCCGCTGTAACTTTGAACAGTCACTAAACGAGTTGTTGAAAGTTGAAGACTATCTGTAAATATCATGCACTCATGATATCCCAAACTGGGCAAACCAAACTTTGGTTTAGGAAATTTGGATCTGTGTTTGGCTATCTTATCTATAATTGAAGATTAATAACTAAATCTCGAAAAAATTTCCAGGTTAGGGGTAGAGTTATCACATTTTGATATCACAGAAATGTCTATAAGAAACACAGCTGTGTTTCACACAACCTTCAGAAGAATGGGTGCTGGAGATAGAATAAATAAATGGAAAAAGAATTTTGTTATGTGTTCAGCTTAGTTAGCACTAAAGTTCCATGAAGTATAACATGATCATAGGGTACCATTGAAGTAATCCTTATTCAGCCAGGTTCTGTATGATGTTACATTTAAATAATATAATTGTACTAATATAATTTATATTTCCCAGGATTCCCTCTATGTGCTTCTTGAAGACAAAGATACAGTATATAAAAGCATTGCAATTACCTGCTTTAATTGTCGTGATAGTTTTTTATGCCTTTAGATTCCACAAGGGGATTGTTCTTGCTGTTAACTATATGTAAAACTATATCTTAAAATATAACCTGTGTTATAAATATTAACTGTACTTGCTTTTATAGTATATCTCATAATACCCAGAAATACTTCTCAGGAATTATTCAGAGAAGATTGCTGAAAAGGAAGTGGAAAAGAGAGAAAGACTTTTCCCCAAATGTTATCCTTGGGATCTTTCTCTGTTTTCAGTGTTATCCTTTTGCTGTAAGAGGGAGTGGCCTAGAGGTGGAACTCTCGCCTCACAATCAGGACAGTGTGAATTTGATCCTAGGTAGAGGCAGATATTTCTCTCAATGAGAATTTATCTGCTGAACAAAACTCTACATTGGTGACAGGAAGGGCATCCAGTCAGTAAACACTCTGCTAGTTGCCCAGACTCCTAGGGTCATTAAAAATGAAAAAAAAATCCTTTTGCTGTAACAGAATAAGACTCTTTTAAGTGTCCTTCTGAATTGTCTTAGCTCAGAGAATTTATCTTTTATCTTTTTTTCTTCTTCTTCCTGCCTTAGAAGGTGCTAGTGCTGTTTAAAACCCTGCTGTTTCTTCATTAACATCAAGCTGGTGCATCCAAAACTCTTCTGTTTTTATCTGTACATCTTAATTATTAATCATTCTATACCTTAGTTCTTGCAATTAATTTAGTAAGTGAAAACATTAGCAGAACAATCCTCATCCTTAAATAATTTAAAGCATTAATGGTGCCTGATAATTTTGGGAGTGACTCATTATTACTAATTCTTATTCTTCAGCAACTTGTAATCAGTGAAACTGATTAACGTAAGTGGCATTTTCCATTTTCCAGGTGTTTAGTAATAATATACATTTGCTTTAAAAGAATAACCTATCTGCATATGTTTTGAAAGTATTAGTTTAGTTTTAAATGAAACTGATTTTACTCTTAAACACTTGCTCATAAGTATATTTATTGAAGTTAATGAGAGCTCTTTATTATGCAAAGCCTCATATAGATAGCTTCACTTTATCAGAAAAAAAAGAACTAAAAGTAACTCAGTGCCCGAGCTAGCAAACAGGCTTGCCATTATTGAGAGAAGATTTCCATCTAAATATCGGTGTTTAAACCGAGGAATGAATAAAAAATGGAAATGGAAAATCATTCAATTTCAGCCTGGAACAAATAAAGCAAGCGCATACTGAAAATCAATATTACACAAATAATACCATTAATATTTTATTTGGCATATGCTTCTTCACAGAAATTGGCATAAGTTTACTACTAGGTCTACAATATTCCAGTCAGAGAAACAGTGAACATATTATCTGAGATTAAAATGAAATGAGGGATTTCAACACAGAATTATTCACGCACTTTGTACCGTATTACTGGCTTCCAATCCAGTAGGAGGACTACCAATTTTCCAATGATTAAGGGCTGCTCTTAAAATCTAGGAGGAGTCTGAGGGTCTTGGTGGGTGAAATGATATTTTCATTTGGTTTTGGCTTCAAAATGGGAGAAACCCATATTAGCAACGTTCATCAATTAGGAGCAGGCAAAAACCCAGACCTATTGACAAAAGGATTGCAGGTGCTTTAGATCCGGGATGGAAAATCTATGGCACGCGTGCCACAGGTGGCACGCGGAGCCATTTCTCAGGGCATGTATGTGCTGGCCAGCTGAGTTCAGACATTTTTCACCCTCCCCAGGCTCCAGAGGCTTTATAGGCTCCTGGGGAGGACAAAAAGAGCCTCACCCCACCCCCCGAGGCCCTCCGGAGGCTTCAGGAGTTTCCCTGAAGCCTCCAGAGCACAAAAAACCAGCCCTATGGACAAACCGGAAGTTCAGGAACGGACTTCCGGTTTGCTCATAGGTTCAGTTTAAGCTCTCCGGAGTCTTCAGAGACCTTCAGAAGGCTCCGGAGGACTAAAAAGGACCATACCAATTTGCGTGTAGGGTTGTTTTTAGTCCTCTGGAGCCTTCAGGGAAGCCTCTTGAAGGTCCCTGAAGCCTCCGAAGGGCCTCTGGGAGGCAAGGAGGCTCTTTTTGTCCTCCCCAGGCTCCTATAAAATCTCTGGAGCCTGGGGAGGGTGAAAAAAGCATGCACAAAATGTGGGGAGTGCCTGTCATGCACGCATGCACCTTGGGGGGGTGTCGCAGATTCCATTATGGGTACAGCACGCCCACGCTTGACCCCCCCCCCTGCGCTCCCCTCACTTATGGTACATGAGCAAAAAAAGGTTTGCTATCGCTGCTCTAGAGCTTTCCCATCCCTCCAATGCAGGCATTACCCAAGAATGGCTTGTAGATTTTTTTTTATCCATGGATCTAGCAACTCTGATTGTTGTAAGAGCTGAGGTGGTGCAGTGGTTAGGGTGCAGTACTGCAGCCACTTCAGCTGATTGCTAGTTCTGCAGTTCGGTGGTTCAAATCTCACCAGCTCAGGGTTGACTTAGCCTTCCATCCTTCTGAGGTGGGTAAAATGAGGACCCGGATTGTTGTTGGGGGCGATATGCTGACTCTGTAAATCGCTTAGAGAGGGCTGAAAGCCCTATGAAGCGGTATATAAGTCTAACTGCTATTGCTATTGCTATTGTAGTTGAAATGTTTCAATATCATCGATGATATTGAAAGATTTAGTCGTATCCAACCCTCAGCCACTCTGCAGATCAGCACCCCCTACCTCTGCCTTATACCACCTCCCTCAGGTCTGCCATGGTCATCCCGATCTCATCCTTTATAGCAAGGGTCCCCAACCCCTGGTCTGTGGAACAGCATGACAGAAATTGGGCTGCGCAAACAAGCAAAGCCCCACTTGTGGGATGCAGGCAGCATTTGAAACCATGCCCCCTTCGGTCCATGGAAAAACCTGTCTCCAGGGAGCTGGTTCCTGGTACCCAAAAGGTTGGGGGCCACTGCTTTATAGTGTCCAGCCAGCAGGCACTAGAGCAGCCCCTTCTCTTTTTTCCACTGATCATTCCCAGCATGATTGAGTTTTCTAGTGAGCCATTGGGGTTAAAATTGATGGTAGGAATATCAATAACCTCTGAAATGCAGATGTTGCTTGTTCATGGAAGGCAAGGAGGGCCTGGAGTGGCTAATCCTAAGAGTCAAAGATGAAAGTGAAAAATTTGAACTGCATCTTAACATCAAGAAAACGAAGACAATGACAACGGCAGGGAACACACAGGTCAGAATTCAGATCAACAATGAGACCATTGAAACGGTAAAGGAAGATCTCTTCCTGAGTTCTAAAATTGACCTAAGTGATGACTGCAGCTCCGAGATCAGAAAGTGTATAGCACTTGGAAGAAGTGCAGTAGCTGACATCAGAAAAACTAATTCCAACTGATTTTCTTCCACATGAAATTTACAACTGCCTAGCAAGGACAAAAACCTAACCATTATCCAATATGACTTTTCCCATGCATTATTCATTTTTTTTAAAAAAAAACCATAGCTTTACAGTTTGAAACTTACCACACATAAAATAGGAAGACAAGATTATGAATAAATTGAGACAATAGTGTGAAGGAATTGCTTTTCTGAATATAACCTTACATATAAGTATCCAACTGGGGACAAAAATATAATATCGAATTCAAAGAAAAAACTTACCTGAATAGCTATATAATTTATAGATCAGTCTACAACTTAATAACATAACCTTACATACAATAACAATTTTTAAAAATGCACTGGATTCAGTTGAGCTCATTTTGAGACAAATGAATGCCGAACAGAAAATCAATGTAGTAGGAAAATGTCAGAAAGTTTTACCCCATAGATTGGATTGTCCAAAAATTGAGTTGATTTACATGGACTCATTGTACATAGACTGTTTTCTAAGTCTGTAACAAGGGAGGCTAGACATTGAACCAATGGCAGAAAATTCTTAAATTCATACAGTAACTTCATGATCTGTGGCACATACAATGAGCACATGTCTTAGTGGAAATTGCCATTTATACGAGCTAGATGTTACCAGACATTTATACAAATACATGCTACATTTTATGCTGAAATTTCAGGCAATCTGCTTTGGCAAAAATAGTGTTGCGCTACAGAGTCCCTTTAGAAATGCCCCATAATCGTGAACTGGGAAAGAAACAAACAGTTTGCAAAAAGCTGCCAGCAGCTTAGCTAGTGGGCATGGAAACATGAAGTTCTGCCTTGGTGCCTCTGTGACCCATTGAAAGAGGAATTGAGTAAACATAATTTCTAAGGCTTAACCTTGAAAGATTAGACATCAAGCTGCCATCTTTGCAGGACAAAAAGAGTTGGCAGCAAAGTCCAGGAGCTGGGATGTCATATTATTGTGCAGACTGAAGTTTGATTTGCTTTGACTCTATCAGAGAACAAAGGATAATTGCCATGCAGTATTAATGCTGGAGTTTCAAATAAGCCACTGTAATGATGTACTTGGTTACTGAAAGGAAGATTTGGTATAATCTTTTGAAAAAGCACAGCAAGATGATTACAGATATTGTTTCTTTTCCAGAAGAAAAAAAATCAATACAACAGTGTCCACATATCTTTGATATTCATAAAATACTTTCGTAGGGGGAATTGTGTATTTAAGCTCTTCGTGCGCATTTTCAACTCACAGTGTGAAGCTGAGAAGCTGAAATAATTCTTTATTTATACTTTCTGAAGCTAAATCACCTCAATAGAGCTTCCATTTGATTCTGGTAAATAAAAAAAACTTCTGGAATGCCTACAAATGGGCTTTCCCCTTAATTTAAGAGGAATTTTCTGCTTCTGATATTAATATTATCCAATCCTACGGCATATGTCAATTCCAAATTAAAGATCTGCTTCATTGTTTTTTTATTAAATGGGCAAAATTCTCAAGGCATTGAAAAATTAATATTCTGATGAAGTTAAAGTGGAAATTTTGTTGCCATATTTTTTTTGTTCAGATCTCTAATTTGTTGGGTTTATACAATATATTAGATTCTGTGGGTGGGTGGGTGCGTGCATGCGTGTGTGCCCGCATATACCACAAAACCTGAAATTGCCTTTTTAAGCAACCACACACACTTCCAAAAGGACATAGCTGCTTTAATGCTTGGAGAGAAGGGTAGCTGATCCTGCTAATATGCTTCATAAACTACTTTTTGAACAGTTTTACAACTGCACCTACTCTTATTAACTCTGCACATGCTACCTTGTTTACTTTGCATCTTTTGAAGTATACATCTCTGCTCCCCCTCTGTCCGGTAATGAACGCAGACACAAGCTTAGCTGTTTGCCACTCTTTATTCCTATAATCCTGTTGGCTGAAAGCCCAGACACAACTCACTGGGAAGACGTTGGCAGCAACCCAGACTCCAACAGACATGGGAACACAAGGCAGACCAGACAAGGAGTTCTCCAGATTACTACAAACGGTTGTGTCCTGCAAAAGGACTCCTCCCAAAGTCTCTTCTTATATACTCTCTTGGGAGGGGCCAAGCCACAACCACCTGGGCATGATTATCTCTTATGAATCTCTCTCCGTAACTGCAGTCTCCATTTCTCCGCCCTACATTGCCTGGCGTCAGGGACAAACTCCCTTTAATCTTCATGCTCCATGCCTCAGGCACCTCCTGGTGGCCAACCATCCTCTCTGGTCCCTGCTCTGAGTCGGAACCCTGCCCAGGGTCCTCCATATCTTCCATAGCAGACTCGCTATTGGAGTCCATTGGCAACTCCAACGGCTCCTGCTGGGCCACAACACATCTCTAATAATCACCTATGGCTATGAACCATTAATAAATCTGATTTGGATCAAGGTTAATGAGATAAAAGAAGCGAGGTTGTTGTAATGAGAGAGGGGGGAGGAAGGAAGGTAGGGGAAGGGAGGGAGATAGGGAGAGAGGGAGAGAGAGAAAGATGGTCAAATGAGAATACATGGCCATTGTACTTTTGAAGTGTTGTTGAACAAAGGATTGTAAATTGAGGATTACTTGTATAATTGCCAGTTGAATAAGACTTAAATATATGTCTGCTGTTCCACATAAACACATTTGTTGCTTAACCAGAGCAAATAATCCATGTTAATCAGGGGTGGGTGGCTGCCGACGTTGTTGCCGGTTTGCTTTGTGCGTGTGTGCAGAACATTACAAAATTATTTTCAAAGATGCCAGCAACAGTGACCAGGGAACCAGTTCGGGGGCGTGCCCAGCCTGGGTCGCTGCCAGTTCTACTTCTACTACTGTAGAAGTTCTACTACTACTACTGTAACGCGCTCTACATGGGGCTGCCCTTGAAGAATGTTCGAAGACTTCAGCTTGTCCAGAACGCAGCCGCACGAGCAATTGTGGGTGCACCTCGGTACACCCACGTTACACCTATCATCCGCGAGCTGCACTGGCTGCCCATTGGTCTCCGGACACACTTCAAGGTGCTAGTCGTTACTTTTAAAGCCCTACATGGTATCAGACCTGGGTACTTGAGAGACCGCCTCCTGCCAGTCACCTCCCAAAGACCTATTAGATCCCACAGACTAGGCCTCCTCCAAATTTCATCTGCCGGCCAATGTCGGCTGGCGACTCCTCAGGGGAGGGCCTTCTCTGTGGCTGCTCCGGCCCTCTGGAACGATCTCCCCGTGGAGATCTGGACCCTGACTACCCTTCCGGCCTTCCGCAAAGCAGTTAAGACCTGGCTGTTGCGGCAGGCCTGGGGCTGTTGAACTATCCTGCCCCATTCGAGGTTACGGCTGTTGTAGAATTTTAAATTCTTATTTTTATTTTATTTTTTTTGTATTCCCTCCCTTTTTATTGTTAGCCGCCCTGAGTCTCTCGGGAATAGGGTGGCATACAAACTTAATAAAATCAAATCAAATCAATTCTGGTGACCAACTCCAAAATACCACTACCAGTTCACTCGAACCGGTAGCAACCCACCTCTGATGTTAATTGCTATCTTTGTACCAGTTTGGTAAAAACTGGGTCAACGACAACTTGCTGCAGCCAATTCACCACCAGTTGCAGCGGTCAACTTGTCATGGCCAACTCGTTGTAGTAGGGAGTTAGGAAGAAATAGTGGAATAGAATAATTAAAGAAGGGTGCCAAATATGAACGATAAACAATTAAAAAAATCTTAAATTATTTTAAAGAATTAAATTGAATTGTCTTGCAACGAGTTGTCCATGGTGAGCTGGCCATGCCGAATTGGCTGTAGCAAGCTGTCCCATTTCATAAAAAATAGAATTAAAAGTGGCTTGGTCATTGCACTTAACTGCAAGATCTTAAAAAGCAATTTCCTGTTTACTGCTCAATCACAAACCATCTATTAAGAACTGAGCATTCTCAGTGGCCACAAAATATGGACTCTAAGGGAACAGAAAAGTAATAAGGGGAAAGTAAGGGAAAGAAATATCATAAAATAAGAAATGACTGGTTAATATTTTGCACAGGGCCACTGCACATTGCAAGAGTAAGTTTAATACTAACATCCATAGGCCACCTCTGTTTGGGGCAAAAGGTTAGTGAATACATTTGCTGAAGAGTTCTAGCAGAAAAGGAACACTAGCAATCTTTAGGTCTTATGAGAAGTTTCCTGGAGATATTTGAGGCAAGCAAGATGTTGGATTAAGTAAATCTTTGACCTGATCCAGCTGAGTTTCTCTTTGCTTTCAACTGAAAGGGAACACAAAGCATTCTGCTGCTGCCATTGCTTCTACACGGGGAGCGTGACAATATGACCTGAGGCTCAACAATGTACTTAGCATCATACACTGCAGGGACTTCAGATGACTCTTGAGTGGAATTCAAAAGATATTTGTGCTAGCTGCTGCCTAATCTCCTCTGGCTCCTGTGTTAACGATTGGTATCTCTGTTCCTCCTGAATAGTTCTCAAACCCTAAGCCAAAATATTCATGACAGATCTGCTTCTGCTTCTGATGCCGACTTGTTCTTCTCATGCTTGTAAGAGGTAATGCAAGCTAATTCCAGTTTCCTGCTTAGAACTCAAAAACTCAGAACCAGCTTAGAATAAGAGCCAGGTCCTACCAGCCGAATCAACAGGGTTCTGAAGGAATGGCATCCTATCTTACCTTTATTTTTAACGTTAACCCTTAACCACAGACATACTATTTTGGCTATGCTATTACAGACATGAGATCATAATGACCTCAGTAGCAAAAAGACATTCAATATTTTCATGGTTGGATCTAAAAATTGAGGTAAACCAAAAAATGTATTGATCTCTATCAAATCCATATCGTGCAGGTCACTTGTTGTTTCTCCATCCTTGAATTTCAATCTTTCTTGTCTAATTTTTACATTGATGCATTGAATGATGGCACTAATAATTTCTTTAGAAAATAATAATTTTCAAATCTCTAGGGGAGTAGGTAAATTTCTGAGTTTTCTAGATGCTGGCCATACTCCAGGTAATTGCACAACAATATTGTGACTAGGAGTTCTGAATCTATTGCTTCCAAAAGATGCAATAATTTTATGCATGCATGAGCCCCGCCCTTCCCCTCAGAGGCCCTCCTAAGGGTGAAAAATGACCCTACGGGCAACTCAGAAGTTTGGGAATGGACTTCCAGTTTTCCCATAGGGCTGTTTTTCGCCCTCCGGAGCCTTCAAGAGGCTTCCCTAAAGCCTCTGGAGAAAGAAAAACAGCCCAACACACAAGCTGGAAGTCCATTCCCGAAATTCCAGTTTGTGTATTGGGTTGTTTCTTGCCCTCCAGAGGCTTCAGAGAAGCATGCAATGTCTCGCGTGCCGTAACAAATGGGAAACGCCTCGCGTGCCATAACAAATGGCTCTGTGTGCCACCTGGGGCACACGTGCCATAGGTTCACCATCACGGATCTATAATTTTGTTGCCGCAATCTTGTACTGTAATACGAAGGAAACAATATTACATCATGCTATTTTCAGTTCTACATAACCCAGGTTTTCTTCAATCTCAGTAAATGGTAATTGAATAATATCCCTATCAGTCAATAGACCTTCCAACTCCTGTTTACAAGCATCTATTCATAATCAATTTACAATGGTGGCTAGCCTCCCAGCATTAAAAGGCAGCTCTGCATTAGCAGGCCTATTGAAAGATTTGGTCTGGAGGTTGAAATTTTTGATGTTTATGAAATACAAGGCCTCTATTTCCTCTTTAGAAAATATTCTGCTCTCACACAGATTTATCTTCATGGTTGAGCAAGTTTTTGCCTTAATTGGTATTTCTCAGTTTCTGCATGAAATACTAACTGCCTTCCTTCTTCCCCTTACATATGAGATGGGACTTGAAATTAATAAGCAATGTAGCAGGCGATGTACTTACATGCGCTTAAGATGTAGATCTTTCTACTTTGCTGAATGATCTGAATGCAGCAAGGTCTATGAACCCGAGTATGCGGTGATTCCTATCTAAGACTGCTTAGAGTAATATAATGAAATTGATCCAGAAATTGGGAATTAAGTCAATCATGTTTCAGTAAATGCAGTGTGCCTACTGCAGAGTGTTTCTGAGCATTCTGTTGCTACTCCAGCTAGTCCTCAATTTACAATTTGGGATGAACACCCTTTGAATAGTGTGGAAGTAGGAATAGATTTCCATAGGGAAAAAAATTGCAGACTACAGGGACCAAGAGCACTACTCGGTTGACCCTGAGGACACAGATAAAACTCCAAGTGCTTTCAACGACCCTCAAAAAGGATGCAAAGGACCAGCTGTCTGCAAAGAATATAAATCCTTCCATTCCCCACTATGCTGTCAGAGTTGGAGAAGCTTCTGCAACCCAGGCCAGATGATCACTACCAGTTCAGCCAAACCAGGCCAAACCGGGAGCAATCCAGCTCTGGCAGAAAGGTAATTTGACAAAGTATTTCAGACATTAACCTTCCTAGTTCCCATGAAGATGGGAAAAGCACATCCACAGTTGCAATGTAAATGTTACTGTGCTAGTGCTAGTGACTAGCACTGATGATGTCACCATTTAGGGTAATGAAACGTCTGCAAGAAAAGAAGCAAGCTCAGACATCACCAAGGACCCCGCATTTCAACCCTGAGTTACAAATATTCTCCCTTATTGATTTGCATATCTTTGGTTCCCAAACTTGGAGAGCTGAAAATATCTCAGTATAAAGTACTTGGCATATATAAATGACATCTAGTATTGCTGTGCCCAAGATGAATTATTCTAATTTGCGTATATTGGTTTATACTAGAATATGTGATGTCTGGCTTTTGGGGTCAGGAATACCAGCCCTATATGCTATTGTAATATCCCTTCTTCCTCCAGATGTTAACAACAGCATCAGCATAGGGTTATTATTTTATGTTCATAGCAGTTCACAGTTCTCCCTCTGTCCCAATTTTCAATACAATTTGTATGAAAATAAATAAGTTATTTATATGCAGAATTGCATAACCCTTCTCCGCTTCATCTCCGTCAAGGGAGTTGTTCGCCTACTGAAATGTTGCTATTATGTAACTGAACAGTAGTTCACCTAGAAAGGGAGTTACATTTCTCGCAATATCTTTTCATAAGGAAATGCAGCATTTTCTGATCCTGGCTAATCCCAGGGCCCTTAATGAGTTGCTACCCAAACAATCTCTCCAAATTCCCACTTCAGTGTAAAATTAAAAAGAAAATACGGATAAAATAAGCAGAGGATCCAAGGCTGCTAGTTTTTGTATGTTTTCCTCTTCACTCTCAAAAAAACAAACAAACTAGAGCACTCTCCAAAAAATGTACAAAATGAAATTCAAGATTGGAAAGAAAATAGGTGTAAAAAAACCTTCATTCCAAATAGCAAATACAAAAGCAAGGTATTCTATAGAAAATAATTATAATTGCAGCATATCTCACGTTAAAATGAAAAGGGCATAAGTATTACTTGTCAAACAAATTATTTAGCATAATACAAAGTCTTTGGCTCTAATAATGCATTGCAGAACAATTTGCTATAGCTATGTATTAGAACAGAGAGGAAGGGAGGGAGAGGGAGAGGGAGGGAGAGGGAAGGAGGCTGGAAGTGCAAACTAAAATGACCCAACATATTTTTCAGTACAGAAAATTCCAGATTGCAGCAAACAACCTCTAAAAACTCTCCAGTTTTTAGATAAATTTTATCACAATTTGTCATCCAAAAATTTGCAGTAATAATGTATTCTAATCAAATGAAATATTTCTGCCAAACCCATTGTATTTTTTTTAAAAAAAACACATTGCTTAAGCCTAAGACACTTGCCACAAATCCCTACATATTTTTTCAAGAATTTTCATTTATGTATATTAGTATAATTTCAGGATAAGTTACAACAGTTATATTGAGTTACTTACTTTTGTCTTTCAACCAGTGATACTTTTCAATTGTGGTGGCTTGCAGCCACTTTTAGAAATTACTTTCTATGAGTAAACATAGATGGTTGAGTGCCAAGTGACTAGATATTAAAACTGGGCCACTGAAAATTAACAATAGTCTGATCAGGTATGGAGAAAGAAAGCAACAACAAAAAGAATTTATAACATATTTGATGGCTTCCAGAAGTCTGTTTCATGAGCCATGAAGAACTTACAGATCTCTGAAGAAAGGTGTGGCTGTTTGCCTCATTAGCTAAGAGTCTAATTAGGAAGAAGTGATATTAACCTAGTTCAGGAACCCATATAATATGAAATTTGGTGCAGAGTTTTGTGCAGATGAGCGCTGGCTCATTATTTACTTTTAATGAATATAGTTCTTAAGGCTAGGTAGGATTTTCTTGTATATATTATGTCTCAGAGATGATCATGAAGCTAAGAGAACAACAGTGATAACTTTGATTTTGCATTATATGTTGCCTTTGCTGCCTATTGCAGAAGAAATTCCTTCCACAAATTTCCCCAATAGTACATTTTAACCCAGAAAAAGAAGCACACAATTCATTGAAGCACAGATTGTTTATTACAGTACCAGAGGCAGAAAGACTAACCTAAAAAAGAGGCGACATTCAGTCCCTCTATATAGAATTATGCAAATTACAATATATATTTAATCTATACAGCAGAAAAAAGATTGGATTATAGCAACATGTGCATGTTAATGAAATTAGGATGGTGAGGTAACAATAGTTTATGGAGTTAAATAAACTAATCTTCCTTGAGAAAATTATTTTAGTAAGTTACTTTTTCTAGATATCTTTGAAGGGAATGCTCCCGTCTCTATCGTAACATCATCTTCCCACCATACAATCTAGTTGTATCCAATTGTAAATACATGTAAAATTACACTTGTATTTCCCTAAAGGATTGATCTGCAAATTCTGATAGAATCTCAAGAGGCCACCATTATGGGAACCTGTTCCAGACAAATGACATTCATTCTAATTCTAAGTGGAAAAAATACATTTCTCACTTTTATTTGGAAGGGTTCATATTCACCGGTCTCTCACTAGATCTGATCAGAAAATCAGCTCCTGTTCTGACCTAGGCTTCCCAAGAGCATGAAGCAAACTCCTGGTCCCAACAAAAACCCCTTTTATTAATTTACTGTGAATTCTGCTCATTCACATACAGCAAAGTCTTTCCAGGGAGGATTTACAGTCACAGACCTTATCTGGTGTAGAGAGCTGCCAGGCCAATATCTGCAAAACTTGACAAGGAGTCTTGGAGAGTCACAAGCCAATTAAGCGAACTAATTGTCTCCTGCAAACTCCACTCCCCTTTCGCTCCCCTTTTATTTCCTCTGGGAGGGGCCATTCATTGTCCACCCGTGGCCTTACTCCCAAGTTGACCCCTGTTCTTTAGCTGTTCTCTTCATCTGGCAACTCTGGGCATGCGCACATTGGGAACAGTTGTCTGACTCTGAAGGCAGCTGATAACTGTCACACAGCTCTGGCCCAGTCTCTGCCTCTGACACAGAGCCCTCATCACAGCCTTGCCCAGACTCCAGGTCTGGCCCATGTTCCTCCCCAACCTCCTTGCTGGCTGCTGGTGGGCTACAACAGCTCAAGAGGAAGAAAGACCAGAACTATTCTTTACTGAGATTGCTATAATAAACAGAAAGTGCCATAACTCCCCTATTTTTATACTTCAGTGAATAAGGGAGCTATTTCACTTCTAAGCATGATCTTGTTTCCTAGGACTTAAAGATTGTTTAGGCCTGCTTTGCATAGGAAACAGTTCTGCCATACTTCTATCAAGGCCTCACTTCACTATAGTGCTAGATTATGATTTGATCTGGAAATAGAGTTGCCCACCATTCGGAACAATTGGATGCATGCAACTTTAATGTTCAACATGATTATTGATGATTAGGATAGCTGTTTATGTTTTATAGATCCAAACAATGTTGCCAATTCTTCAGGCCCATTGCTGATGGCATTAGGTCTGTAGGTTCTAAAACCTACACCACACCCTTCACTCAGTATAACTGTTGTAGATTATCCTGAAATTACACTAATTTATTTCTAGCCCATTTTTTCATATTAAACCTCTCCAGAAATTTGCCAGATTGTTTCCAAAGTGGATCAAAGTTACTGTCAGTGTTTAGACCAGGGATAGCCAACCTTTTTATACCTACCGCCCACTTTTGTATCTCTGTTAGTAGTAAAATTTTCTAACCGCCCACCGGTTCCACAGTAATGGTGATTTATAAAGTAGAGAAGTAACTTTACTTTATAAAATTTATAAAGCAGAGTTACAGCAAACCCCTACCGCCCACCATGAAAGCTGGAACGACCACTAGTGGGCGGTAGGGACCAGGTTGACTACCACTGGTTTAGACAGATGCAAACCATCTCTAACCTACTATCTAGTTGCCAGTTACCCTTGTTTTATAAACTTTATAGATTTTACTTTTCTTCAAAAAGTACAGACTTTTTTTTCTGATCTTCACTAAAAAATGTTGACTACTAGGCAGAATAACTTCTAGTACCATTTCTCCTGCCGTGCATCTACTAGAAGCAAAATATCATTTTTTCTTCTCAACAGCGTTCTAGGAATTTGATGACTTCATATTCTGCTGTCCACAGAACACCACAAATACAGAGAGCTATGAAACCCTGACCTTGCCAATCATAATATGTGATCAGTATGTTGCATTAATATGTTAATGTCTAGATTAACAAGATAGCCTTCGTCTTGTATTAGCACAGACAAACATATTATAGTTTAATCTATAATGCAAGGTAATAATCGAGGTGGGCTATTGGTGCTGATGTAACTATTTAATATTCCTTCCCAATTTGGCTACAAAATATGACAAGAATTGTGGTACAAACACATCTGAAAAATAATTCAGGATGACTGCTCTAGGAGATTCAACATTCTTCCTTGGCACGGAAACAGACATTCTGCTTGACCATTGCTTCAGTCATGATATCAAGAGCACTAAACAATTACGATTTTATTGCCTTGCTTGTCTCATTGATATTGGTAAGGAAAGGAACCTTTCTAATGCAGAACGTGCTGAATCAAAGCACTCAGGAAAGCAAAATATTTTAAACTCTAATTACAAGGAGGTCTGTAAAACCTGAATACCTAAGATAATACAGTCTGCTAAACAAACACTTTCTGCTAATGTAGCTGAGTTTGTAAGACTCAGTATAGAGTTAGATTTTAGCCTTAAATTGAAACACACACCAAAACTTCATAATGCTTTTCATTTAACATATAAATCACTGTTCTGTCTGGATTAATTACAGGTCAGATAATAGATGGAGAATTTATAGTCGGGTAAATGAGTTTGTACTCTTCTCTTTTTCAGAAGTCACTGCTGCCTTAAGCTACTTTGAAGACCTCCATAGATTAAAGCATGGGATCTCTTTCCTCATCACATAGCAGAGAATCAATATCTTTTCTTTGGTTAAGTTACTACAAATTTCAGGTTAACTATTTGCGCACATACATGCCTTATAGAGGTACGTAAGTACAACAGTTTGATCAGAACCATTCAAGCTAGTGAGCACAAGGCCACGAAATTCTTTCATCAGGCCCAATCACATCTTATCTAGGAGTGACATGATAGCAGTGTTCCAATATCTCAGGAGCTGCCACAAAGAAGAGGGAGTCAAGGCGTGACCCAACAAATGCGCGCACGACAAAAGCGCGCCGACAAAACTGTGGCACGAAAACCATGGCACGAAAACCGTGGCACAAAAACCGTGGCACGAAAACCGTGACATCATCAACGTGCTGACAACAACGCACTGACAGAAGCACGATTTAAGTTAAGGTAAGGGTTAGGGTCAGGATCAGGGTCAGGGTCAGGGTTAGGGTTAGGGTGCGCTTCTGTCGGCGCGCTGTTGTCGGCGCACTTCAGCGCTCATTTGTCGGCACGGTTTAGAATTCGTGGTTTTGTCACCGCAGTTTTGTTGGGTGCGCTTTTGTTGGGCACCCTTTTGTCGGTGAACCAGAGTCAAGGTAGTCTCCAAAGCTTCTGAGGGCAGGACAACACGCAATGGATGGAAACTAATCAAGGAGAGAAGCAACCTAGAACTAAGGAGAAATTTTCTGACAATCAGAACTTTAATTAGTGGAACAACTTGCCTCCAAAAGTTGTGGATGCTCCAACACTGGAAGCTTTTAAGAAGATATTGGATAACCATTTGTCTGAAGTGGTGTAGGGTTTCCTGCCTGAGCAGGGGGTTGGACTAGAAGACCTCCAAGGTCCCTTCCAACTCTGCTATTCTAGTCTATTCTATGTCCCTGGGAAATAATTCAACTGCAGAGTCATCTTCAAAAGATTCGGGTGTTCTCATGTGTATGATGTACATGAAGAAAGGGGAGATGGATAAAAATATTGGCATACACCATTGGCCTCCTTCGAGGAGAAAAATGTTTGAGTGTCCCCGTGTGGCATTCACATTTATAAACCTTTCTCAGGATTCAGAACAGATGAATACATAACGCTGCTAAGGTCAAAGTAGAGTGTAAGGCATCCATAGGGAAGGGGAGGGAGGCATCACATGCCTGATATTATGGCTTGTCTCAGACCTCTATGAACATGGCTGTCCCAGATAAGAGTATGTTGAAAATAATTACAGAATAGGGCGGAGGTAGACTTTGTGTCTTCTCTCTCCCCTTCACTCTACATGTGTGCTTCACACATGAGGAGGATGCCTGAAGAGAGATAAATATCTTCTTTGAATTTTATTATTTTGTGAGTTTCCAAGGAAATAGCAGAAATGTAATGAAAAAAATCTCCTTGTTGGTACTAATTAAGCAATCATGAGAAGTATGGTAAAGTTGGCTGTGCCTCTTCACTGTAATTTTAAAAGTTCATTTTTTGTTAATTTTATTGAAGTTTTTAATAAGCATAGTAAACATTACTATAAATTAAACTAGAAGAAAAAAGGGAAAGTGCAGAAAAAAAATAGAATAAAAAAGGGAGGGGAGGGGACAGCAGAGGAGGAGAAAAGAGGAGAGAGGAGAGAACAGAACAGAATAGAACAGACTTCCAACTTTCATCAATTGAGCATAAATTGATATACTAAAACTTCACTCTCTTCAAAAGTTACAAATAAAACAAATCTCTTCTTCTTCCTCTAGCTTAACATTTATCTATGGGGGTAATCCAGAAATCAACATCTTTTCAATCCTACTTCAGCAAAAAATTACTTGGGTGTTTACTATTTATTCAAACAGTTTATGCCTGGTTAAATAGTCCAACTTTATATTCCTTCTTTTTGCTTTGCATTCTATTGACCTTTAAATCATTCCTGCACCATCACAGATTTTATCTTTCATTACTCTTTGCCATTTAAAAGGTTTCTTAAAAGTTTTCAGCAGCCTACTTTGTAGTCTACTTTTAAGAGGCATAAGAGGATTTCTTTGCAGTGGTCATCATCTCTGACCATCCACAGAGACACCTTCTGTCAGCCATGACGCACACCAAAAGCTCTAAAAAGTTTAATTCATAAGAAAGCCACAGGCAGTTTTGCTTACAGACAGATCACTAACATGAAAACTGGCAACATTATCCCATAGAGAAACCTCCTGGTTATTATTACGGGATAACAGAGCAACATGAACTTTCTTTTCCTTTTGTAAAGGTAATATTTTTTCTCTAACATCAGTGACCCAAATGACTAGTTTAATAATCCCATATTGTGTTGTTGAAAGGTCTATGCCTCCTAATGGCCTGTTGGAAAGAAAGAATAGCAGGTGTGTAGTTGCAACTCACAGAAATAAAAAAAAATACAGAGCTACTATGGCAATTGTTAGTCTAAGCAAAGCAGATTAACTCAAGTAATTCAAATGGAACAGAAATATTCTTAGGCTTAGCAAAGGAACTGCTTGATATTTAAGACTCAAACTCCCAGTATTTCTACTAGTGTCAACACAGGATTCATTTCATGAATGCCTATTTTCCTTCTACATTCCCCAACTTCAAAGGCAACAATCTTCTTCTACTAGTCAAATATGGATATGATCTCACATTCGATTTTCTAACCAGTGATCAGTTGCCTGATTGTTTACATTATTTATATATATTCTATTTTTATTAATCCAATATTTTCTAAATTAATCCACAATATTGTGGATATTGTGGATTATTAATCAAGTATTGTGGAAGAAATGTCTTTCTGGATTCAGTTCCAAGTGGGGGAAAAGACACTGGAAACATGGTTTTAATGATGGATAGGACCACATGGTTTGAGGTCCTGGGGAAAACTGGGATCACATGCCTCAAAGATGTTGAAGAAGAAGAAAAAAAGGCTAGCTTGCTGAGAGTTCCTCGATTTTATCCCTTCTCTGGATCCCATCCCAGAGCTTCCTATTCCTATGTAATAAATGCATTCTGATTGTCAGACTGCTGGGGGGGGGGGGGGATCTTAGCTAACTTTGTAGGCTATCTTGAGAGCCAAGCTTGTTTGCCTTGCTGGCTGATGTAATTTTCCGAGGAGACTTGTGGCGAGTTTCCGTTTGCTAGATGGCGCTGCCTGAAGGGGTAGATCTTTGTTATGTAGAATAGACTGGCTCAGGCCTTAATGGCCCATTGACAAAGGTAGAAGGAGCTGAGTTTCTGCCACCCTTTTAGAGGAAATATTCTGCCCTTTTAATATTTCCTAAAATATTTCATTTTCTAGTAGAGGGGTGGGTTTTAACTTCCTACACTATTTTATAGGTGAATTAAAGGGATACTAATAGAATCCAAAGAAAGACACCAGGAAGTTCAGTGATGACAATATCATAGAAAATAACAATGAAAAGTAAAGATGACTTTGAATCACACTTGACTTAAAATGATTAAGTGGGTATGTCGTTACAGTTTTCTCAGTAACTCCACCAAAGAACAATATTCCTGTCACATTCTGGATGGGTTTTTTTCCAGCCTAACATATGTACAACCTTGTGATTTCCTACTACCTTCTCCAATTGGTGTCTATGATTGTCACTTTATTGTTTGTATGTACACTGAGAGCTTTTGCACCAGGGACAAATTCCTTGTGTGTCCATTCACACTTGGCCAATAAAGAATGGGATTAACACTAACTGTGTCTAACTTGACTTAGCTTTTTTTGAGATTGGTCACAGGTACCCTGTAAGATGGGTGGAAATAGGTAGAGAAGACAGTGTGGAAAAGTAGTCATTCTAACATAATGTATTAAAATGCTCTGAAATATTGCTCAGACCTAAGCAATATTCTCATCTGGCATCCAAAATACAGTTGTAGTGATTTAGGGGAACTTCCTAGGGAAGGCTCTATCACAGAAGGCGTAGCTGAAAAAATTCTCATTCAACAAGAAACCATGGCTATCTTATGTTCACTTAACATGGAATCACAGGAGTTCTGGAAATCCAGGCAAACTGGTATAAGTATATGTTACTAATTCTGAGTTAGAAAATTTAGAACTCTTCTTCTTCTTTTTCTTTTTCTTCTTCTTCTTCTTCTTCTTCTTCTTCTTCTTCTTCTTCTTCTTCTTCTTTCTTCTTTCTTCTTTCTTCTTTCTTCTTTGTTTTTGTCTTCTTCTTTCGTTCTTCTTCTTCTTCTTCTTCTTCTTCTTCTTCTTCTTCTTCTTCTTCTTCTTCTTCTTCTTCTTCCGTATCTCTCATCGGTTGTTGGGAATCATGTTAGCGATCCTATTTTTATCAACAGCCACACGAAAAAGTGCAGCTGAGTTTTGTCCTAACTTCATGATTTTGAAGCCATTATGTTTTTCTTCTGCCTGGA
Source organism: Thamnophis sirtalis (assembly GCF_051295495.1). Taxonomy (NCBI): domain Eukaryota; kingdom Metazoa; phylum Chordata; class Lepidosauria; order Squamata; family Natricidae; genus Thamnophis; species Thamnophis sirtalis. Next base: position 95,879,007 of record NW_028261383.1, read on the forward strand.
CCTTGTTTGCATTCAATATTTCCCTGGAGGATTACCATATGAAGTACGCCGTATTTTTCCAAGTGTCGCATCACATGTCCAAAATATTCTAATTTTTGCTTTTTAATGGTTTTGATGTTGATGTTGACCTTGGCTTTCCCAGGTGGCTTATCACCTCCTCACTTCTGATTTTGTCAACCCAGCTTAGATCTTTTGGTCACAATAAATACTCTCATTCTTAAATTTAATTACTATTTAAATACCCACTTCCACTTCTTTAGGGCATCATTTTCTATAGTTGTTTGAAGTGGTGTGCTGGAGCCAGCTAATACTGGCTCCAATAGCCAATGGTTAAATTTTGGTTGAGAGAAAAGCTGAGCCACAACAGCTGGTATGCCCATCAGCTGTTTGATGGGAGATAGTACAGCATAGTGGCTACAGTAGAGGTGACAGTGCCTGTGAGACCTGGAGTGGTTGGAGAACTGAGCACTGTACATTTCAGAGTGGAGGTAGCTGCAAAAGATTAAATAGCAGCAGATCGGGTCTTTTGAGCTGTCTTTATGCATACATCTCTTTTTTGGGGAGAGTCAGTTGTTAACTATTTGCCACCCGTCACCCCTTATGCTGCTTTCACTTTGGAAGGCTCCTGTTTGGAATCATCCAGTTACACTGTCTATTCACCTTGACCTCTAATCACTCTCTTTTTAAATTCCTTTCACTTTTTCCCAATATTAGGGTCCTTACAATTAGTCTTACATTACACGCTCAAACTGTCTAAGCTGTATTTTAATCATTAGTGCTTCCCACGAGGAAGCCACTTTTACTTCATTTAGAGTTGAACTTTTGTTGTTGTGGTCTAAGAGATTGCCAGCAATTTTTTTTTCCAGCATTACAATTCAAAGACATCCATTTTATTTTGCTGACTATTTCTCAGATATTTGTTACGATTGACAACATGCATCTATATTGTCAGTGTGAGATGCTTCCGCTACCTTAATATTTAGTCTCTTTCTGTCATACTATTTCTTTCATGTAACAATATTCCTGCAGCTGTAACTACAGTTCTTTACAAATCTGATATTCAAGAGGAATTGATCAGGTTTATAGCAGTCCCCTATTCAGTGTGTCCATTTGATATAAAGCAAAACAGAACCTGGAAAGACATCAGCAAAAGACTGTGAACCCTAGATTGGATTTCATGTCCTGTCCTGTTTAGAAGCTCATCAGAATGGCAGTTCTGATTTCATTAATTCCATGCTTTGCACAATTTTACAAGGAAGTTCCATTATTCCATTGATAATTATTCCTATGTACCTGTGTAATTACTTAATTACTTATTAAGTAAGACTCATATCTCCAAAGGGTTTCATTTATATGTAATAATCCCTGTTTCATCCAATTGATATGTGTCTTTGTTTCTATTAGAGGTTCTGGGCCCAGGAGAATAATATTTGAAGGAGGCAATGGGGCTGAAAACAGAAATTATAGAGCTGCCATAACCAACAATTGGTGGTTTCTTTTTCTTTGCTTGCACATTTCCCATGCAACTTATGCAATATCCCCTTTCCTTTGTGTTAGACAGAAAAATAGCATGCTTGGATGACTATGCCTGTGAGTGCCTTGTAAAAAATGAACAGACCAACTATGGGTACCTTGAATTACCCAAGCCCTTGGCCCAAAGCATTTTTTCATCACAGTACCCAATAAGGAATTAACACATACTATAGTATTTCATCATGGATGATCAGAAGGGATGGTATGGGGTGAGGGGAGAGAGAGAAATGTCTGGAGGAGATCTCTCCAAATTCTTACCCCCAAACCAATAATGTCAGGATTTCTAATGGTGTGCAAAGGGATAACAGCAGAGAAAAGATTGAACAGGTCCTTCATGCCATACATCTCCCTTACTGATCGGAAATAATTTTCTCAGAACCGCAATGGCTTTGGCTGTATATTGTTATCTATATGGTCGTGTAGGACAATGGGTTTGAAGAAGTAAGTGACATAAAAACTATAGTTTGATGGCAAAGCATATTTTGCAAGCAGATTCAAGATTCCATTTCTGGAATTCTCCAATAGGTCTGGGAAAGAAAATTCCACAGAGCTGCTACCACTTAATTTTGACAGTACTGAAGTAAGTTGTGCAATAATGGTCTGGATAAGTATAAGCAGCATTCCGTGCTTTAGATTCTCAATCTGATTCTATAAGTCATAAATGCTGTGCATAGCGATTCTCAAAGGGTGGGGAAAAGATAAAGGAGGAAACATTTCCTTTATTAATAGCCGCTTTACTATATTTAGTTTTTGATTTGTAAATAGAGCAGCAGATTAATTCTAGGCAGTTTGAAGTCTGTCAACTAAATGTAATACCCGTGCTCCAAACACCAGGCATTTATTATTTAGGACTGTTCCTTTCATGTGTTATTTTGAACCAAATAATGTGATTTTATTTATAGCTATTTTTTTCCTAGTCAAAAGAGGTACAGCAGAAGCTGTTGTTTGGCCTTTGCAAATAATGGGGTTTATTTTACAAAAAGCCTTGCAAAACAACAAATTGAGAGAAGCTCAATCATGAATTAAAGTGGATTTTTGCAAGAGAAATAGAAAAACAGTGCCATCTTTTGGCTCAGGGAGATAGGATTCTAAGCTTGACATCTCTGGCTATAACTATTTTCTTTTCCAGTGAACAAAATGAATATAAACGGTGGCTGTGCAATTAGAACAATTTGATGCATCTGCAGTTCACTGCATGATAGCAAGTGCTTTTCCCATTCTCTGCATTGTGCTTCCTCTCAAGCAGAAAGTGGTACATATGAAGCAAGCATTTCTAGTTATTGAGTTTCCAGGAAGCCAAAAAGCTACTGATAAAAGGGAATAAAGGTAATCTTCTCTTACCAATTGCCATTCAAAATTTCAAAGATGTAAAAAATAGTTTTTTTGTAATCAATCCTCACATTTATGACCACTGCAACATTCTGCAGTCATGTGATCGCCATTTGTATTTTCGCAGCCTGAGACAAGCTGAGTTAACAAAGAACATAGAAGTAAAATTACAAGTTGTGGTCACATGATGTTTCACAGAAATTTGCTTAACAATCAAGGAGAAGTGAGGTCATCATAATCACCCATTGTGGTCACATGATTTTCCTCTTAGCAACCATGGGGCTTAGCAAAAGAATTGCCAGTCTCAATTGTAGTGGTTAAGCAAGGAGTACTTGAATAGCAATTCTATTAACATAAAAATGAGGGCTTCTTTGATTCCTTCACACACATCTGCCACTATGCACCAGGATTGCTCCAGACAAATGAAACCTTATCTAGCCTATTTCATTAATAGCATTCCTTTATAATTCTGAAAATAATAATGATGAGGCCTCTATAACAGCTGCCGCACGTTTCTTTTAAAAACAAAACAGAAATATTATGTAATGGGAACTTTCCCAAAATCAACCAGCTAATTCTGCTGCACAGTAAGAGTCACTTGAAGTCTTTATGTAGAACAATAAAACACCTGCAAACAGAAAAAAAATGAGGGCATGTGACAAATCTGCATACATGACTTTTGAGTGTTATGATTACCAGTCCATCAAAATATTAAGACTATGACTTGGTAAGTACCACATGGATTGAAACTTGATTTGTTTGAAGTCTTCCTGAACACTTAACTGGGGGGAAAAAGTAAATTTGCTGATTCACCAAGTATGGGAAGTATTTCTTTCTCTTGGAAGAAACACCTTTCTTCTCCAAGATCCCTAAATAAAGTGCTATTGTGAGAATGAGATGTGACCTTAACATCACAAAACTCAGTTCACCTCAGAAAACATGCCTCCGGCTCAATAAATTTGTTCCTTAAGAGTCAGAGTTCAGAGCACAGAACATACACTACCAACTCTATTCAAGAAACATATTTGGTGTTTGGAGTAGTATCTGAGTTACTGTTGCCTTTTCTGCTGATCTCTGGTTTTCAAAGTTTTACCATTGTAATTATTTACTATTAGAAATCAGAGGAGGGTTGATTAGTCAGGCCTGCTTATTCTGTTGCTAAACTCACATGAATGTTTAATTTATTGTTTCAGCATTTTATCTCTGGAGTTCACCAGACCTGGCTAATACACTTCTTTATATATCCTTCCGATGTGTCTCAGTTTATATAAAATTATATCTCACAGAATGCACATTCTTCAGGAAAGAAAAAAAATTAAGAGTGCAAAAAAATCACAGTTCTGTGAATAAAAGGTTTTTAGTATTAATTAGACTGAGCCCTTACTTTAATAAAACCATTTTAGCAGCACCATCCCATTTTAAGTGCATTGCATTTCTTTCTTTATGGATCAATTATTGTTTTGTTGTTTGACACCTGTCTTTTTATTGTTACTCTTTTTGTAACCTTGCTATGCCTTTGAAGTAAACAGCCTAAACAAGTTAAACAAATCCCTGTGTTGAAATTAGCCTAAAAGCACCAGTGAACACAAAACTGGATGAAATTACCTTCGCTAAAATGCTTCATTAACCCTACACATGTTAATCAAACTGCTAAATATGAAAGGCTATTTAGATACCAGCCATAAGAAAGATTATCAACTAAAGTCACCCTCATTTAATCAAAGGGCACACTAAAACAAGGATGATGGGCCTAGAGTCCAGTGGAAAGTAGGATACCGGAATCAAAGAGACATTCCATATTCAGGGTCAGTAAAAGTTACATCAAACAAGCTAAATGGAGTTGTAGGAATATGTGTGAAGGAAGATTATGCAATAGTTCACCATGTATATCATATTTAAACCAACCAGCATATACTTGGTGTCCCAGTGAAAAGGTTCCAAAATCCTATGAAGTTGGATTTGATGTATAGCATTGAAGACAATTTATACTACTGTTAAGCCTGTAGTAATCAATGAATGTATTGGATGTGGTGGCAGTTTGATAGTTCGGATGTAATGTCAAGCATTTTACAGGAGCAGATAAGAATTAAAAATTGAGCTATACGCTATCTTTCAAATGTCAAATATTGCTTCATAGTTGGAAAACAATTTACTGCAATGCACATCAAATTAATTCAAATAATGTAAAGTCAACAATCCATTACATCTATTGCAAACTCAACATTGCGATGAAAAGATACAATTGCAATGAGTTTATAGTGAGTACAAAAGCAGAAAATAATAGCAGCAGTAAAAAAAAAAGAAAATAGTTAAACTCTCAGTGCTAGTGCTGGTCTTACTGCACTTTAAGAAGCTACAGTAGCCAAGCTTAAAGAGAGATTGGACTTTTAGAGAATGGTTTCACAGTTTATTCAACCACATAATCCTAGATTTATCTCTTGAATGTTTTGTGGCCAAGAATAGTTTCACAGAGACTTTGAATCAATGGACTTCATGAAAAGTGCTTTCAACTAATTTAGTTTACAATTTCATGAAGCAGGAACTAAACTAGGTTGGCCAGATAGATGGCGAAATTTCACCTTTGCATATAAGCTACTTATTACAGAACTAGATGTAAAATTGTGTGGCAATACTATTTAACCAATAGACTTCCGCATTTAATTTTTCATTTTGTTATTCATCTTCTACAATGCTGATAAGTAAAGTCTATTTTATCATTCTGTGGTTGCATCAACTTAAGGATTGGTGGCATGTTTTCAAGGTCCCTCTTGTTAGAGTATCTGTGCTCGGCTCCATAGGTGATGTGCAGTCACAGATATTGATTGTGGTATACTAAGTTTTTAATTTTATGGCGTGCTAGATTTGCGATCCCTTCAGATTTGCATTCACGCAATGTTTTTTTTTTTGAAGTGCATGGTTTTTTTTAACTCCAAGGCCACTAGGCAGAGAAAGGCGGTTGCAAAGAGGATAACATAAGCAAGATCCTTAGGATGTATATGAAATTAAGTCTGTTTTGAATGCCTGAGATATTTTCAGCCTCATCTGCAGTGATCCTTTATAATAGTTGAAACAAAGTTTTTCAGTCTAGTGAGACATTTTGCTTTTAACTTCAATCAAATATTTTGGAAGCTCCCTATTTTCCAAGAAAACAGTTTAGTATAGGTTTTTATCTTGATGGTCTGATTATTTTATTTATTTATTTAGTTAGTCAAACATGTATGAGATAGCGGGTATAAGTATAAACATGGACATGGCCACAGGAAATGGGGACAAAGAAATGGGGACAATAGGACAGGGACGGTAGGCACACTGGTGTGCTTATGCATGGCCCCTTACAGACCTCTTAGGAAAGGGGTGAGGTCCACGCTAGACAGTTGAAGGTTAAAGTTATGGGGATTTGAGGATGTAACAACAGATTTGTGTAGTACATTCCAGGCATTGACCATTCTGTTGCTGAAGTAATATTCTCTGCAATCGAGTTTGGAGCAGTTTACCTTGAGTGTGTATCAGAGGTGGGTTCCTACCAGTTCGCACCTATTTGGTAGAACTGGTTCGTCAAATCTACCGAACCGGTTAGAAGAGGATCCACCAGTGGACCAGGAAAGCAGGCCACACCTACAGAAGAGGTTCCAAAAAATTTTGAAACCCACCACTGGTCCTTGGATATGATTATTCTACACTATCATATTTATATTTATAAAACTCAGTGCCTCTGTGAAAGGTAAGGATGACTACTGCGTTTGTGGTGCAATCAGAACATTGCGTGTGTTGAAGTTGTTTTAACGCAACCCAAAGATGCCTTTTAAAAAACAAGTTTACATCATATTCTTATGTATGCAGTGCTGTGTGTGAGGTAATTTAAGGTGGTTCTGACAAGTGTCGTTGGCATCTTCATATCCGGTCACATGGGCGGCAAGCCACTCCCATCCGGTCACATGGGCAGCAAGCCACTCCCACAAAGGAGGCCACACCCACAGAGTAGGTTTGAACAATTTTTGAAACACACCACTGGTTTGTTTCTATTGTTTGCCCATGTATTACTGCAGTTGAAATTGAAGAAGTCATTGGCAGGTAGGATAGTAGTGTTCTTCACAGAAACACTATAAAACACAATGCAAATATCTCTGGGTACCAGCCATACTCCATCTCCATTTTTGCACACCACTATTTCTCAGAGCTCATAATACATAGTGAAGAGAGGGAGACATAGTTTTTCATGCTTGATACTAGAACGGAATAGGGATCTACATACCTACATGTACATCTACTTCTAACTGGCTAGTTATCATTTCTAACTCCCCAAAAGATTCTAAGCTTGGTTCCAAAATCAAGAGTGACTCTTTTTTTTTTAGAAGACATGAATACTTATCAGGCAATTAAGGTAAATTGGCTTTAGATTTCACATCAGGAAGCCTATTAACTGATGGTGTAGACAATATGTATTTGATATCGGACTGACACATTACATCCAGAGGTGGGTTGCTCCCAGTTCGGCCGAATTGGTAGTGGAATTCAGGTCTGAGTCACAGAACCAGCAGCAACGCAGGCCTGCCATGCCCCCAAACCGATTTCCTTGTCATTGCTGGGCCGCCATTTTGGTTTTTGGTGACTGCGCATTCACAGTTCACTGTAAATTGTTCTGTGCATGCGCAGCGTAACCGGTGGTAAAACCAGCAGCAACCCACCCCTGATTACATCTCAACAAAACATCTTAGTAAATGACAAAATTCAGAGGTACAGTCTCTCTCATGTTGTAAAGAGAGCTTCTAGCTACAGGTAATAGAAACACTGTCTTTTTCCTTCTATGAATCTGTTCCAGTAAGTATCAGTTATTCTTAAAATGTTCCTAGAGCTGGACACAATATTTACAATGAAATATTGAGAGCACAGAATAAATGGAAATATTACCTTCCATGATTTGAAACTGTGTTGTAATTCACTGATGCAGCCTGAAATTGCATTTGCCTTTTTAGCAGCCATATCCTTCTGCTGACTCATATTCAGTTTCAAGTTTTCACTTTCATCTGCTGTGCTTGCTCCTTTTTTAAAGCTGTTTCTTTGCCAGCTGCTCCTGTAATTTCTTTGCCACTTGATCTGATAAATCTTCATACCAGCTGAAATATAAGTAGTCATTGCTGTAGTACGTTTAACTTTTGTTCAACTACCAGTTATTTGGGGCACTAAAAACTAGAACTTTATGCAGTAGTGGGATTCAAATAATTTAATAACCGGTTCTCTGCCCTAATGATTTCTTACAACAATCAGTTCACCAACCTGCTCAGAAAGTTAACAACCGGTTCTCCTGAAGTGGTGCAAACTGGCTGAAATCCACCACTGACTTTATATAAGTTTTTTTAAAGCACCACTAATCAAAACGTTTGCATTATTTCTTGTTCTCTTCACAATTCTCTGAATAGTTAAATTTGATTTAAAAGGGAGGGGATTTCTTACAAATCTTTTCTCTAAACTCCAGTACCAAACTTCTGTTAGTTGTTTCAATTCACTTATCTACAGGAAACTGGTGGCCTTATATTCTTCTTATAGTCCTGCCACAGCTTCCACTGACTCAGCTGAAAGTAACAGGCAGCTTTCTGAAGGAGAAAATTTCACTTCTAGAGCGGATTTAAACTGGAGATTAAAAAACTATTATACTGAAGGACAAATAGATTTACTGACAGGTTCAGTATTGGAAGCATTCACCTAGAGAAGGATGGGGTTACAAATCTTCTTTATAAACTTATGCAAATTACTTATTTTATCTAATTGGTCATCTAATTACATGTAATTATTATTACAAGCAACAATGCCACGGTCATTACAATCATGATTGAGTTAAATCAGGCACTATATACTGTATATAATAGGAGTAGATAAAATGATATAGTACTTCTCTAATAAAGTAAAACCTTTAATAAAACAAAGAGGCCCCATGCCCTATTTCTTACTATTAACTTTCAACTGTGGCCTCGTCTTCTTTGCTGTTAACACTTTCATTACCATATTAGCAGTTGTATACCTCAGGTGCTGCTCAAAATTCCACAGCATTAATTGTTTTTGCTGAATCTACAATATTACTTATAAGAAAATGTACATGAACAAGGGTCTCAAATCAGACACTTACATTTTTCTCTTACTCCTTCTCTGATTATCAAATAAGAATTGTAATAACTGTGGTTTTGAGAATATTATGGCCTGAATCTATATCTGAAAAGAGTTACTTGAGGTTATTATTAAATAGTTGGGAGAGTGGTGGGTTTCAAAAATTGTTTGAAACTACTCTGTGGGTGTGGCCTCCTTTGTGGGAGTGGCTTGCCACCCATGTGACTGGATGGGAGTGGCTTGCCACCCATGTGACCGGATATGAAGATGCCGACGACACTTGTCAGAACCACCTTAAATTACCTCACACACAGCACTGGCATGCATAAGAATATGATGTAAACTTGTTTTTTAAAAGGCATCTTTGATTTGCGTTAAAACAATTTCAACAGACACAATGTTCTGATTGCACCACAAACGCAGTAGTCATCCTTACCTTTCACAGAGGCACTGAGTTTTATAAATATGAGCATGATAGTGTAGAATAATCATATCCAAGGACAAGTGGTGGGTTTCAAAAAAATTTTGGAACCTCTTCTGTAGGTGTGGCCTGTTTTCCGGGTCCACTGGTGGAACCTCTTCTAACCGGTTCGGTAGATTTGACGAACCGGTTCTACCGAACTGGTGTGAACTGGTAGGAACCCACCTCTGGCATGGGCAGTTTGGGCCATTCTCCAAACTGCTGACATGTTTTCTCTTTGCACTGGGTAGACCGGGCCGAAGCCATGCTGGCCTGATGTTTTCTCTTCACATTGGGTAGACAGGGCCGAAGCAATTCAAGTAGACCAGGCCTAAATGACATGGGCTGGCCCCTTACATTTTCCAGGATAGCCCCACGGGCCAGATCTGACCAGATCACGGGCAGGCCTTGTGTTTGACATCCCTGGCATAGAGTATCCAGCTTGATGAGGGGGGTTGAACTAGAAGACCTCCGAAGTCCTTTCCAACCCTATTATTCTACGTGCTATTCTAGCATCCTTACCTTTCACAGAGGCACTGAGTTTTATAAATATGTGCATGATAGTGTAGAATAATCATATCCAAGGACCAGTGTGGGTTTCAAAAAATTTTGGAACCGCTTCTGTAGGTGTGGCCTGCTTTCCGGGTTCACTGGTGGAACATCTTCTAACCGGTTCGGTAGATTTGACGAACCGGTTCTACCGAATAGGTGCGAACTGGTAGGAACCCATCTCTGGTTGGGAGTAATTAAAGAATGATAAACTATGCTGCTCCGCTCTCTCTCACACACACCTAACAGTGGTTTAGTAAGTTTATTAATATTCTCTAGTAATTCCTTTAGTGGATCGAGGTTAGAGAAGACGGGAGAGCCAGGACTTCCCATCACTGAAACCCAGAACTGTCTCAGTTAAGTCCAGCCATGAGCAGACTAAGGTTAGTCCACAGAGCAATAGCCAACTAGTCCACAAAGCACTTGAAAGTTTCTCAAACAAAATAACTTCACCAGACAAACGTAAAACCATCAGACAAACTTAAATCCACACACAAGGAAGCTCACAAGGCAAGAAAAGTCCAGAGTTTCCAAGGCACAATTCCATTCCAAACATGGTGTCAATCCATCATAAGGCAGGAATCACAACAACCAGAAAACACACAGTTAGGAAACAAACACATTGTTCCCAGCAACGCTTCCATCTCTCTGAGGTAATAAATAACCAGCTTCTGGTGCAGCCCATCAGGATCTTTCTCCTGCCCATTTAGTCTGGCTGACCTTTTCAGTTCCTGATTTTTCTCTGCCCTACGTGTTCTTGGATCAGGTGCAGAGGGCAGGTCCTCCTCCTCTTTGCTAGCCATCTGTCATTGCAAGCTTTCCCCAGCTGGAGCCTCAGCCAAATCCCTTCTGGACAGCCGTTCAGAGCCATCAATCAACCCTGACATGCCAGGAATTGGTTCGTCCTCCCCCGAGGGGACATCTAAGGAGTTATCTGGGGAATCATCCTAGGGAGTCATCACATAACCTCAAGGTAAAGATTTAGAAGACAAATCATCAATTTGTTTCCAGAAATTACTATGAAATCTTGAAATAGAGATTCAAAAGGTTGAACAAGAAATAACTTAATTTCACAGTAGAATCCTAGCTATTATTAAATCATTACGACTTTTGACATTTTAATTTCAGGCAATTTTAAACCATTATTTCTTTGGGCAATGAATACAGAACTGGACAAGAATTAAATAGAATCAGATTATTTCTATGGTATCACTCCCTCTTTCTGACCACTTTTCATTGTCAAATGTTTTCTAGGAAAGGAAACTCTAGAAAATGGTATTGGCAATCTTATAGTATGCTGGAATCATGATAGCACAGAATGCAGTACTTCAGGTTAACCCTGCCAAAGTTCAATCCTAACCAGCTCAAGATTGACCCAGCTTTTCATCCTTCCGGGATCAGTAAAATGAGAATCAAGATTGTTGGAAGCAATATGCTGACACTTTAATCACCTCTGAGAGTACTGTAAAACACTGTAAAGCAGTATGTAAGTCTAAGCGCTATTGCTACTTCTATTACTATGCATTGAAGCTACCCAGCCTGGAATCCACTGGTGACATTCTGGAGTTCTTCTAGACAGCATACATTGTGAGTGATCCAAAAACTGCCAGTCTGCAAAACATTTCAGCAGACTGCTAAGAAGACCCTTCTTTTTCAACACTGACCCAAAGTGGCTTAAGGCCACACAAATTGCTTCACTGAGATAAATAAGATCACCTCTTCATTTCAACAAAGAGAATCAAGTGGTCTTCCTGGCATAAATCAAGTTGTCACTGTGGCTTTAAGTCACTTCACATAGGCTTGTTCTTAAGACGTTGAAGAACACTGTGGAATAAGTGTTGCTAAAATTATAGATACTGTGCGAAGAACATAATTTCCCAGATATTCCTAATTTAGAAGCTTTAAGAAGAGCATGAATAATAGCAACACATATGGACAATAAAAGACCAACAAGCTTTAGGAGTCTAGGAGTTGAACAAATCATGAAAGCAACTCGTTTAATGGATTTGAAAATAAAAATAAATCTAAATAAAATGCGGCTTATTTTTTCTTTTAAAAAGCATAGCAATAGCAGTAACAATAGCACTTAGACATATATCGCTTCATAGTGCTTTTACAGCCCTCTCTAAGCTTTACAGGTTTACAGAGTCAGCATATTGCCCCCAACAATCTGGCTCCGCATTTTACCAACCTTGGAAGAATGGAAGGCTGAGTCAACCTTGAGTCGGTGAGATTTGAACTGCTGAACAGTCAGCTGAAGTAGCCTGCAGCACTGCACTCTAACCACTGTGTCACCTCTCCTCTAAGTAATTATAAATACTCTCTGTCAACAGATATGGTGTGCAATGAATAATGATGACTGCAAACAAGAGGATAGATTTATAGAATCATTTTTCTTGAAGAGATTTGTCTGAAGAAGCTCAACAGTAATGCTTTCATATCCATCCATTGCTAGAAGGGTGCTCCTTTAGAATTGATTCAGACCAAGGGCTACCCAAACAGTTGTTTTCTTAGTTTTTTAAAGATGAAATTCTATAAGAAAGCACACCTTATTCTTGCTGATAGGGGCATAATATGATATGCCTATGAAAACTGAACATCTCTCTTTCTAATCTATGAAGCCCATAGTCCTAAACATTTGTTTTTCAAAAGAAAAGTAAACTCAATACAATGATGCCCTAAAAAGAAAGACTTGCCTAGCTATATCTAACAAGAGTCAATGGATATTTATTTCAGATTTTCCTTTTTTTTAAACAGGTTTGCTGTGGTGGCGGTGGGGGGGGGGGGACAGGAAAATATAGGATGGTTGCAATAGAATATGCCATCATTTGCTTTCTCCTCCATAAAATAATCTGACTGAAGCAGAGAAACTGATACTTGTGAAGTTTCCCATGTTCTTTATAGGATCTTAAGGCAATAAAATGCAATTTGGGCATATTTATTAATTTGCACAGCTGTATATACTTGGAAAAGGATTTGGAAGATTCACACTTTGAATCTTGCATGATTGCAGTATCTCTCATTTTCAGTATGTTGTTACTTTGACAGTCACATTAAAGAAGTACTGCTTTAATGGCCCCATTCATTAAAGCAATGGCATTTTTTTCCAGTGAAAATCTAAAGATAAGAAGAGCTCTACTTGAATAGGGTCCACATCCCATCTTTCAAATCATTTTCAAAGGATGCAAATATCCATGTATTTCTTTGAAGAAGTTCTTCAGACCTTTAAAATGCTGGTGAAATATGAAGAGCAAGGGCGGTTGGACATAGGTACAGACTCAAGTTCAAGACTATTTGTTCCAAAAGAATAGCAAAAGATCAAGACTTCTCTGAACTTACCTGAATGCAGAATGCCAGCTGGCAAATTTTATAAGCTGACTCATTCCATTTTCCAAACAAAATTGCTCACAGTTGCTCTATATTGGATGTCAGATTGGGATGTCAAAAAGATCAAGCTTGTGGACAATGCGGTTTAAGCCCCACTCTTCTTTACTATGTATTGCACATGAGATGGTTGTAAAAATGAATGGGGTTTTTATCACATGGTCACAAAAAGCATTTTGACTTCTCAAACTCTCCTATCGATCCCTTGGTCATAATAGACAATATTCCATTTCTATCATTCTTAAGCATTAGATCATTTCATTCTATTTTCTTCAGAGATAGTGATCTTTTTAAATGTCTACACATTTGGTGCCGTGGTTAAGGAACCAGACTGGAAACAGTGAGATTGTGAGTTCTAGCTCCAGCTCAATGCAAAGTCAGGGAAGTGATCTTTGGCCAACCATTCTCTCCCACCCTAGGAACCAGACAATGGCAAGCCACTTAGGAACATTTTTGCCAAGAAAGCTGTAGGGAGTAGCCCAAGTAATCATCAAGCATCAAAAACTAACTCAAAACTAAACATGTAAGCACACACAATTTACACATATTTCCCTAACACATTTTGAGTAGAAGATTTTCCTTAATGTGTACATGATTTTTCCTAATGTATGCTTTTTCTTACATATTTTTTTTTGTTTTATACTTTTTTCCATTAGGCGAACTACAATATATCTTAACATTCAGAAACATGAAAACCAAAGAACAATATATTCTGATCTACCTATAGGCTGGTAAATGCAAAATAATATATATAATATTATATATAAAATAATAATAATAATGTTCATTAAATTTTTTCCTCTTTTCTATTTAAAAGTACCTTGAAAAGAAAAAAATACTTTTTAAATATTTTACTCATTTTTATGCATGCATTGGAAAAAAATCTGAGTATGTATTATAGGCACATCATGGAATTAAAATCAGAATTCTTTTCTCTGGCAGAGACAAGAACAATTTTTTATGTCTTATGTATAAATATTAGAAAGAACTGCCTAGCAGTTCTTATAAGTGATTATTTTTCAAGGTAGCCATTTGATTTTTGGAACTGATATGAGACACAAAATAATAACACCATGCACTGGATTTCTATCAAACAATTCACCCATAAGAATCCTGTTCCTCTGAACAGTATTATTTTAATTTTAAAAAAGCAAGAAACCAATGATGGAGCTTGTTAAATTTTGTTCAATTATAGACACAATTTCATACTTTCATGCTTTCAGCTATGCCCCAATCATCCTTTATAACTCTATTCTCTGGAAGTCATAAATCTTTCGTGCTTATCTATCCATCTATCTATCTATGTCTCTATCTATGTCTCTATCTATCTATGTGTCTGTCTATGTCTCTATCTATCTATGTGTCTGTCTGTCTAATCTATCTATTATCCATCCATCCATCCATCCATCCATCCATCCAGTGGTGGGATTCAGCCAGTTTGCACCAATTTGGGTGAACCAGTTGTTAAATTACCCTCCCACCACCACCACTATCAAAGTGGATCCTGGGCACTGCACTGCACTGGCGAAACGGGCAAGGGAGAGGCCGGTGTAAGGGAAGAGGAAGGCTGTTTTCTATAACAATAGCAATAACAGTTAGACTTATATATCACTTCATAGGGCTTCCAGCCCTCTCTAAGCGGTTTACAGAGTGAGCTATTGCCCCCAACAACAACCCGGGTCCTCATTTTACCCACCTTGGAAGGATGGAAGGCTGAGTCAACCCTGAGCCGGTGAGATTTGAACAGCCGAACTGCAAAACTGCAGTCAGCTGAAGTAGCCTACAGTGCTGCATTTAACCACTGTGCCACCTCGGCTCTCTCTTTCTTCTCCCTGCTCCTCTTCCTTCCCTAATATCAGCCACTCCATTTCCCATTTCTCCACTGCAGCGCAACGCCCAGGATCCACCCTGATGGGGGGGGCTAATTTAACAACTGGTTCACCCAGGGTCAGGTTGGCCATCGTGGGAGGGTCATCCCTCATGTGCAGCAGAGCTGGAGGATGGGGATGGGCCATGCCTCCTACAACAGCCAACCTGACCCTGGATGAACCGATTGTTAAATTATTTGAATCCAATACTGCATCCCAATACTGCATCCATCCATCCATCCTTTTGTCCACCAAAAGTGCTGCAATATCCAGAAAAAAACAGTGATCAATTGATGTCTACAATGAAAACTCCATAGAGTTTGAATGATGGCAGCCTAAGATCCTGTACGTACTATAGACATGATCTTCCATCCTGGTCACCTGAATGGTTTTTAACATTTTGAGGAAATTATAGCATTTTCATCTAAGTTAATGTTTCAGCAAAACTCTGTTTGCTTTGAAACTTGGACTTCAGAATAGGCTTGGATCAATAGGCTCCCAATACGGATCAAGTCCTACATCTTTTCCCATCCCCACCTGCTGTTAACATCCAGGGATGTTATTGTGAAGTGCAGATGGATGTAAATGATACCTGTAGTGGCTTGTCTTCATATTGTTTAATTACAGGAGGAATGTAAAGTTAAAGGGCTCACAGACAGAGTGGAAACCACTTCATCAAGCCCTTTATGTCAACATGTCAATTTTATACACCCGTGTTTTTCTTTATGCCTTGGAATTCCACTTTTATTTCTGATGGTGATGAGAATTTGTTCACAGTTATTAAGAAAGAAATATTGCATACCTATACCTACTGTACAAAGAGGGCTGGTGTTAGACATTTTGGTACCCTGGCCAAAATCATATTCTAATACCCCTTGGTTTTTGCTCATTTTATCATTTTGTTGATTTCAAAAAGGCACACTCTTTTTTTCTTGTGTTTTTGAGCTTTATGCTTACGGTTCTCAGACCCAGACATTTTCTTTTCTTTTCTTTTCTTTTCTTTTCTTGGACATTTTTACACTATTTACATTTTGAAATTATATATAACTCTCAAGTGGATATGCTGGCACACAACAGTGTTACTGTTTCTCATTCTTTTTATTGTGTTTTACAGAAGTCTTCAGTTTTGGTGTCCCCTAAAATGTAGCACTCCTAGGCTGGTGCCTACTCAGCCTTTTCCTAGAGCTAGTTCCGTACACATACAGACCAACACTCCCACAGAGATACCTGGTAAAATTTTATGGGTTTGTTAGAATGACTAAATTATGCAAGCTCTTCCCTTCATATATATGTACCTTCATATGAGGATATTACAAGTAGGCAAAAGTGACCTGCGAATGAATGTGATAAAGGAATGGTTTGAAGTATTATAGGTGGAACATGAGAGACGAAAAACTGTATAATCATCACATGTACAAATCATGTGTCTTTTACACTCTATGTTCAATATTTTATTATTAGTTGCAGAGTAACCTGCTTCATAAACACCCTGGTGTGTAATGTAATATTCATAGAATTAAAACATTAGCATTTTTCACTTTAGTCGTATAAACTGATGCTTTTTGCACCTTACTAGGTTGAGAATATAAGCACCCAAAAATGGATTGGCAGCTATATAAATTAAGCAACAACCAGTTTCAACAATAATTCATCACGGGAGCCTTTCAGTATCAGCAATACCAAGTTGCTTGGTAGTTAATAATCAGGATGTACCAATAGATTTTTTTTAAAAAAAAAAAGTTTATATAATTTCCACAAACTTTTTTTAAAATAGTGAATCATAATAACAATCGTATAGAGAGTCTCAGAGCATGTGATCCCATGACCTTAAAATTTCAGATAGGATTGATTTTTCTCATCACCATGATGTTCCAAATTCAGGAATCAGCTCTAAATAATAAATTAAACTAATGTTAAATTGAAATCCTTGAGAAAAATAGCATTTCTAGAATTTAGGATTGACAGGGGGAAAACGTCTTCCACATAAAGAATTCCTTGTGAACTATTTCTTAATAATAAAGAAGTTAGTCATCCTATTTTTTTGTACTTGGCAAACAAAAATTTAGAACATGGGGGTAATTTACTTTGATATTCTTCTTAGATCAAAGTATGAATGGTTAGAGAGATTTTTAATCTCCCCCTATAAAAAACTGGAATAGTACACAATTAATTAAAGCAGTTTCTAAAGTTTTATACAAAGATGTACCAACTGCAATCCCATCTCACTAGCCATGCTTCAGCTTAAAACTGATTTGATGTAGTATAATTTTGTGCCCAGAGTCCTATTGAACTAAATAGGAATAAGTATAGATAAAATTTGGGATAATTTTCACCTCTAAACCATCATTATGTATACAATAGCAGAGTTAGCAATAGCAATAGCAGTTAGACTTATATACCACTTCATAGGGCTTTCAGCCCTCTCCAAGCGGTTCACAGAGTCAGCATATCGCCCCCACAGTCTGGGTCCTCATTTTACCCACGTCGTAGGGATGGAAGGCTGAGTCAACCTTGAGCCGGTGAGATTAAAACCGCTGAACTGCAGATAACAGTCAGCTGAAGTGGCCTGCAGGACTGCACTCCAACCACTGTGCCACCTCGACTCAATTAACTCTATAAGATACTAATCAATAGAATTACAATTTTTATTAAGTAGTTAAGTTTCAGTATTTTCAATGCAATTGGAATTAAGCCCAAACCTTACATTTTTCCTGTTCTGCCTGAACAAAAGTGCTATCTGGAAAACTTAGAATACAATCTTATTTTTTGTACTAGCAAAGCCTGATCCCGTCAGATGCATTCCAGGTTTTCCTTCTCACTGTGTCTGAATATCAGAAAATAATGTGAAATTGTGGCTTAGTTTGCTATAATAAGTGCACAATTATATCAACCAGTTCTCCTAAATTGGACTAATGTCCCTGCGGTAGCTTTTTTTATCTGGTATCTGAAGACAACTATGTATGCAAGCAATTCTAAGCAGGTGTTTTATCTTGAGGATACTATAGTTGTGCAATCGTGTATTGCTATTCAGAATGTAAAAGGAAATGCTGACATCTGTGGTTCTTTGGATGGCAGGTTCTTTGAATGGCAGTGAAAATAGTCCTGGAGTTCTGACGTTTTTCTCTTCACAGCAAGTTTGAGAATAATATAATGAAGAATAATTCCCCAAATATTATCTAGCTGGAACAACAACTTGAGTGTGTTTGTTGGATATATGTAGGGGGAGTTGTAATCCAACACACTTAGTTGGGAAAGTCTATAAATTGGCCCAGGGAAAATGTTTTATGTAAAGCCAAAAATATCAAAGGTTCCATCCAGTGGAATTATTTTTCTATCCCAAAGGTTTTACCATGTTTACTGATTCAACATTTTTGCAGTTTCTACCTACTGTTCAACAAACTCATCCATAGCTGCTTGCTCAATTTTTATTTCCATAAGGGATTGTATCCACAACATGGCAATTACATAAAACACTGCATCTCTTTTTTCACATTAGGCATGATTCCTCATTCCATGCACTCTTATACTTTTCCCACTGACTTCACATTAGCTACAATTCATCACTGAATCAGTTTTTCCAAACACCCAAATTATACTTAGGGAAAAAAAAGGCTTTAAAGTCTGTTTACATTCAGCCAATGGCTGTAGAGATCAAGTCCATGGCACATCGTTGCTGATACTGACATTACTGTCAAAGTAATGTCACTAATCATTTGCTCTGTGATTCCTACAAATGTGGTAGGTATTTCTCAAGCCAGACTTTAATGCACCAGGTGAATTATTCATACAGCAGTGTGCCAACTTAGCATGTCAGCTTCTTGATGAGAACATCACAGGACAAATGGAATGTGCAAGTAGCAAAGCAAATGAGTGCTTTGAAGCTGTATATGGCGAAGCCCTTCATGTGCTCATAAAAACTACTCAGTCATTACAGATTTTAAGAGTTAGTAACAAAACTATGCACAATAGCACAGCACTTAGTCTTATATATCACTTCATAGTGCTTTACAGCCCTCTCTAGGCAGTTTACAGAGTCAGTGTATTGTCCCCAACAATCTGGGTCTTCATTTTATCGACCTTGGAAGGATGGAAGGCTCAGTCAATCTTGAGCTGGTCAGAATCGAACTGCTAGCAGTCGGCAGAATTAGCCTGCAATATTGCACTCTAACCAACATGCCACCCCAGTTCTTGAAAAACAAAAAAGAAAATAGACAATTTTATTTTCCTTTTGAAATAAATTGCATTATAATTTTTAAAGAGGAAACTAACACAAACTAAAACAAAATGAAAAAAACTACAGAAAAAGAGAAGGCAAAAAGAACAAAAATATAGTAAGAAAGAGAAAAAACAGAAAGCTTCCAATTACCTCTGCACAAATATGATTACAAAATTATCTCTTATTTTGTATAAAAAAGCTCACTTTTTTCTATTATCATTTTATTTCTAGCTTTCAAAATCATAAGTGTACTTTTTCTCTTTTATGCAAAAAGTCTATAAGGGGTTTCCAGCCAACATCAAGAAAGTTAATTTAGCCAACTCTGCAAGCTTCATCATCTTCACCAAACATTCTTTCATTATGGAGTGTCAAACCTTTCCACCATTGATCACGTAATAGTGTATGGAGTCCTTGATGCACTGAAGATGTTATATAGTCAGATAACAAAATGTCTACAAATATAGAACCAAGGTGGCGCAGTGGTTAGGGTGCAGTACTGCAGCCACTTCAGCTGACTGCTAGTTCTGCAGCTCGGTGGTTCAAATCTCACCGGCTCAGGGTTGACTCAGCCTTCCATCCTTCCGAGGTGGGTAAAATGAGGACCCAGATTGTGTGGGCAATATGCCGATCTGTAAACCGCTTAGAGAGGGCTGAAAGCCCTATGAAGCGGTATATAAGTCTAACTGCTATTGCTATTGCTAACCAAGCTCAGAGAGCACCAAATACTTCACAGTTTGACCCTGAGCTACATGTATTCTCTTCTATTCAAACAATAGTCTTGCTGCAGTTGTCATACATAAAAACAAAGCTTTTTTCCATAACTTTTTTCTAGTTGCCTGTCCTTAGTTCCAAAAGAAAAGTCTCAACTTCCAAAAGAATTCAGCTACACTTCTGAATTAATGTATGGTATTTGTATCCATTTGAAAGCTTATTTTACATGTTCAATTCCCTTTAAATAGTCTGCCAGAACCAAAATCAAGACATCCACAAAAGCTCTTAACTTGTATGATTCTTTTTAACCATTACTCTCACAATTTCTCTCATCATGCCTTGTATTGTCTATTCAATATTTCAAGAACTAAAATAAACAAGACAGGAGATAATAGGCTGTCCTTGTCTTGCCGCCTTTTGTATCTGATCTCCATTTACACTTATTTGTGTTTTCTGTGAAGTGTAGATTAAACTTGCCCATTTAATAAAATCCTCTCCAAAATCAATATCTTCCATTTTTTTAAATAGGAAAGCTCATTTCAAATTGTCAAAGGCCTTCTCCACATCTAAGAAAATTAACATGGCTTGTTTTTTCATTATGTTGCTCTGAGTATTCCTAATGCCTCACACAAATTTCTAACATTATCCTTTAACTGTCTTTTAAGTAGAAGCCCATATTAATTGCAAACTTTCTTCATGATGATCAGTTACTATCCCACTCTATATATTGTAGCTTATCATTAGGACTCATCATGGACCCAGTGAAGTTTTTAAATGTATGATTTACCAGAAATATCATTACATTGTTTCAAACTAGATATGACTCTTACTTAGATTTTACTACTATTTTACAGGGTGCCGGAGCTCACGATCACCATAGGGAACCACAGCAGCCTCACACTTCAAACACACTTGACAATCCTCCCACAGGTACCTTTCCGTCAAGCGAGGGAGATCAGGCCTCGCCTCTGGCTCATCAAGGAGTCTGGGTCTATTACGGGTCCCCACAATACTTCCCTGATGGCCGGCCTCATGGTGTCCTGGTCTCTGGTCCTTCTCCGGTGGTTCTTGGAGGTGTCAGCCACCACTGCCAGAGCCCTCAGTCACCAGGAAATCCTCGGAACAATTGGTCCGTAGGCGCCAGGGAGGTTCCTCCTGACAATACGAGGCCCAACACCGGGATGGACACTCCAGAGGGTCCCAAGACCCCTCGAGTCCTGTCAGAGTCGCCAGAAAATGTAGCAGCAGCCAGTAGCTTTTACCACATATCAATTATAAGAACGGGACATGAGACCACGAAGGTAAAAGAGATACAGGTTTATTGATGCATCGAGTTCAGAGTGCTAACACAGCAAGATCTGAACTGCCTGGGCTCTGCCCAGGACATTAGTTTTATACCATGCTCCAAACTGATCTTCCTCAAGGTGTTTCCATACAAGAGACAAACTTGACATTTCAAAAAGGAGAGGTTCATTTTGGAATGTTACAAAAAGAGAAGTACATAGGAAAAATACAAAAAGAGAAGTTCCTATAATGTCTTAAGCTATCGGCAGTTTCACCTCTGTTCTATCTTACACCCTCGCTTGGCTTCTTGCCCCTCCTTTACAGCATCTTGCCACACTGTTCCAGTAATATACATTAACACAAACTGAGTAAATAAAATCAAACTTAATAAAAGTATAGATTAAGTATGTATTAATGCTCAGAAGCTAGTAAAAATGTAGTGCCTGGGGGCTCATATACCCAGTTGATATTTTGGTTCATCTTCTCCCACCTGCTTCACAATAACATAACATTCTCACTTGACAAAAAAAAGGATAGTGACAGCTGCATCCATAT